>NC_091190.1:82387-140589 GCF_040958095.1 Procambarus clarkii
CGAATTAGGCAATATTTTGCCGTTTTTTCCACGTTTTTTTGAGTTTTCAGTTTATGGGTTTTCATTATATATACGATAAAAATGATGCAAACACATAATTGATTAGATAATAACCTTAAATACTTCATTTTCAACCATCTATTTGTTTCTCGCTAAAATACTGAGTAAGATATTGAAAAGGGGAGAAGTTCGGTTTTTATTTCATATATCGACGTTTCAGCCGGATTAGAGCGGTTTTACGTGTACATCTTCCATCGGTAATATAAACGGAAAATCAGTAACATTTTAGTTAATTCTAATGAAAACACATTGTTTTTTATCATTTGTATTGGAAACAACATTGTCATATGTCTTTTCTTGGATCTAAATAATACTAAACCTCGCTCTATGATTTGAAGTTAAAATCCTTAAATATGGTAAAATAGTGACTTTCACGTTAATCATGTAGTTTGATATTACGTTAATATATCCATTTTCACCAATATTTCGATACTATTTCTTGTAGTATCACGATATGTGATTTGGTCTTCAAATCTCAGAATGTCGCATAATATTGCAATTTAGGCAAGTTTTCTTGCATTTTGTTTCGTACGAAAAATCATCGAATTTAGCAATATTTTGACGTTTATCATCCCCTTTTCCTCTGTGTGATTTAAACAAAATATAATCGAATTAGGCAATATTTTGCCGTTTTTCCACGTTTTTGTGAATTTTCAGTTTATGGGTTTTCATTATATATACGATAAAAATGATGCAAACACATAATTGATTAGATAATAACCTTAAATACTTCATTTTCAACCATCTATTTGTTTCTCGCTAAAATACTGAGTAAGATATTGAAAAGGGGAGAAGTTTAGTTTTTATTGCATATATCTACGTTTCAGCCGGATTAGAGCGGTTTTACGTGTACATCTTCCATCGGTAATATAAACGGAAAATCAGCAACATTTTAGTTCATTCTAATGAAAACACATTGTTTTTTATCATTTGTATTGGAAACAACATTGTCATATGTCTTTTCTTGGATCTAAATAATACGAAACCTCGCTCTATGATTTGAAGTTAAAATCCTCAAATATGGTAAAATAGTGACTTTTTTCACGTTTTTCATGTAGTTTGATAATACGTAAATATATTCATTTTTACCAATATTTCGATACTATTTCATGTAGTATCACGATATGTGATTTGGCTTTCAAATCTCAGAATGTCGCATAATATTACATTTTAAGCAAGTTTTCTTGCATTTTGTTTCGTACGAAAAATCATCGAATTTAGCAATATTTTGACGTTTATCATCCCCTTTTCCTCTGTGTGATTTAAACAAAATATAATCGAATTAGGCAATATTTTGCCGTTTTTCCACGTTTTTTTGAGTTTTCAGTTTATGGGTTTTCATTATATATACGATAAAAATGATGCAAACACATAATTGATTAGATAATAACCTTAAATACTTCATTTTCAACCATGTATTTGTTTCTCGTTAAAATACTGAGTAAGATATTGAAAAGGGGAGAAGTTCGGTTTTTATTGTATATATCGACGTTTCAGCCGGATTAGAGCAGTTTTACGTGTACATCTTCCATCGGTAATATAAACGGAAAATCAGGAACATTTTAGTTCATTCTAATGAAAACACATTGTTTTTTATCATTTGTATTGGAAACAACATTGTCATATGTCTTTTCTTGGATCTAAATAATACGAAACCTCGCTCTATGATTTGAAGTTAAAATCCTTAAATATGGTAAAATAGTGACTTTTTCACGTTAATCATGTAGTTTGATATTACGTAAATATATCCATTTTCACCAATATTTCGATACTATTTCATGTAGTATCACGATATGTGATTTGGCTTTCAAATCTCAGAATGTCGCATAATATTACATTTTAAGCAAGTTTTCTTGCATTTTGTTTCGTACGAAAAATCATCGAATTTAGCAATATTTTGACGTTTGTCATCCCTTTTTCCTCTGTGTGATTTAAACAAAATATAATCGAATTAGGCAATATTTTGCCGTTTTTCCACGTTTTTTGAGTTTTCAGTTGATGGGTTTTTATTATATATACGATAAAAATGATGCAAACACATAATTGATTAGATAATAACCTTAAATACTTCATTTTCAACCATCTATTTGTTTCTCGTTAAAATACTGTTTAAGATATTGAAAAGGGGAGAAGTTCGGTTTTTATTGCATATATCGACGTTTCAGCCGGATTAGAGCGGTTTTACGTGTACATCTTCCATCGGTAATATAAACGGAAAATCAGGAACATTTTGTTAATTCTAATGAAAACACATTGTTTTTTATCATTTGTATTGGAAACAACATTGTCATATGTCTTTTCTTGGATCTAAATAATACGAAACCTCGCTCTATGATTTGAAGTTAAAATCCTTAAATATGGTAAAATAGTGACTTTTTCACGTTAATCATGTAGTTTGATATTACGTAAATATATCCATTTTCACCAATATTTCGATACTATTTCTTGTAGTATCACGATATGTGATTTGGTCTTCAAATCTCAGAATGTCGCATAATATTGCAATTTAGGCAAGTTTTCTTGCATTTTGTTTCGTACGAAAAATCATCGAATTTAGCAATATTTTGACGTTTATCATCCCCTTTTCCTCTGTGTGATTTAAACAAAATATAATCGAATTAGGCAATATTTTGCCGTTTTTCCACGTTTTTGTGAATTTTCAGTTTATGGGTTTTCATTATATATACGATAAAAATGATGCAAACACATAATTGATTAGATAATAACCTTAAATACTTCATTTTCAACCATCTATTTGTTTCTCGCTAAAATACTGAGTAAGATATTGAAAAGGGGAGAAGTTTAGTTTTTATTGCATATATCTACGTTTCAGCCGGATTAGAGCGGTTTTACGTGAACATCTTCCATCGGTAATATAAACGGAAAATCAGGAACATTTTAGTTAATTCTAATGAAAACACATTGTTTTTTATCATTTGTATTGGAAACAACATTGTCATATGTCTTTTCTTGGATCTAAATAATACGAAACCTCGCTCTATGATTTGAAGTTAAAATCCTTAAATATGGTAAAATAGTGACTTTCACGTTAATCATGTAGTTTGATATTACGTAAATATATCCATTTTCACCAATATTTCGATACTATTTCTTGTAGTATCACGATATGTGATTTGGTCTTCAAATCTCAGAATGTCGCATAATATTGCAATTTAGGCAAGTTTTCTTGCATTTTGTTTCGTACGAAAAATCATCGAATTTAGCAATATTTTGACGTTTATCATCCCCTTTTCCTCTGTGTGATTTAAACAAAATATAATCGAATTAGGCAATATTTTGCCGTTTTTTCCACGTTTTTGTGAATTTTCAGTTTATGGGTTTTCATTATATATACGATAAAAATGATGCAAACACATAATTGATTAGATAATAACCTTAAATACTTCATTTTCAACCATCTATTTCTTTCTCTCTAAAATACTGAGTAAGATATTAAAAAGGGGAGAAGTTCGGTTTTTATTTCATATATCGACGTTTCAGCCGGATTAAAGCGGTTTTACGTGTACATCTTCCATCGGTAATATAAACGGAAAATCAGCAACATTTTAGTTCATTCTAATGAAAACACATTGTTTTTTATCATTTGTATTGGAAACAACATTGTCATATGTCTTTTCTTGGATCTAAATAATACGAAACCTCGCTCTATGATTTGAAGTTAAAATCCTCAAATATGGTAAAATAGTGACTTTTTTCACGTTTTTCATGTAGTTTGATAATACGTAAATATATTCATTTTTACCAATATTTCGATACTATTTCATGTAGTATCACGATATGTGATTTGGCTTTCAAATCTCAGAATGTCGCATAATATTACATTTTAAGCAAGTTTTCTTGCATTTTGTTTCGTACGAAAAATCATCGAATTTAGCAATATTTTGACGTTTATCATCTCCTTTTCCTCTGTGTGATTTAAACAAAATATAATCGAATTAGGCAATATTTTGCCGTTTTTCCACGTTTTTTTGAGTTTTCAGTTTATGGGTTTTCATTATATATACGATAAAAATGATGCAAACACATAATTGATTAGATAATAACCTTAAATACTTCATTTTCAACCATCTATTTGTTTCTCGTTAAAATACTGAGTAAGATATTGAAAAGGGGAGAAGTTCGGTTTTTATTGCATATATCGACGTTTCAGCCGGATTAGAGCGGTTTTACGTGTACATCTTCCATCGGTAATATAAACGGAAAATCAGGAACATTTTGTTAATTCTAATGAAAACACATTGTTTTTTATCATTTGTATTGGAAACAACATTGTCATATGTCTTTTCTTGGATCTAAATAATACGAAACCTCGCTCTATGATTTGAAGTTAAAATCCTTAAATATGGTAAAATAGTGACTTTTTCACGTTAATCATGTAGTTTGATATTACGTAAATATATCCATTTTCACCAATATTTCGATACTATTTCTTGTAGTATCACGATATGTGATTTGGTCTTTAAATCTCAGAATGTCGCATAATATTGCAATTTAGGCAAGTTTTCTTGCATTTTGTTTCGTACGAAAAATCATCGAATTTAGCAATATTTTGACGTTTATCATCCCCTTTTCCTCTGTGTGATTAAAACAAAATATAATCGAATTAGGCAATATTTTGCCGTTTTTCCACGTTTTTGTGAATTTTCAGTTTATGGGTTTTCATTATATATACGATAAAAATGATGCAAACACATAATTGATTAGATAATAACCTTAAATACTTTATTTTCAACCATCTATTTGTTTCTCGCTAAAATACTGAGTAAGATATTGAAAAGGGGAGAAGTTTAGTTTTTATTTCATATATCTACGTTTCAGCCGGATTAGAGCGGTTTTACGTGTACATCTTCCATCGGTAATATAAACGGAAAATCAGCAACATTTTAGTTCATTCTAATGAAAACACATTGTTTTTTATCATTTGTATTGGAAACAACATTGTCATATGTCTTTTCTTGGATCTAAATAATACGAAACCTCGCTCTATGATTTGAAGTTAAAATCCTCAAATATGGTAAAATAGTGACTTTTTCACGTTTTTCATGTAGTTTGATAATACGTAAATATATTCATTTTTACCAATATTTCGATACTATTTCATGTAGTATCACGATATGTGATTTGGCTTTCAAATCTCAGAATGTCGCATAATATTACATTTTAAGCAAGTTTTCTTGCATTTTGTTTCGTACGAAAAATCATCGAATTTAGCAATATTTTGACGTTTATCATCCCCTTTTCCTCTGTGTGATTTAAACAAAATATAATCGAATTAGGCAATATTTTGCCGTTTTTCCACGTTTTTTTGAGTTTTCAGTTTATGGGTTTTCATTATATATACGATAAAAATGATGCAAACACATAATTGATTAGATAATAACCTTAAATACTTCATTTTCAACCATCTATTTGTTTCTCGCTAAAATACTGAGTAAGATATTGAAAAGGGGAGAAGTTTAGTTTTTATTGCATATATCTACGTTTCAGCCGGATTAGAGCGGTTTTACGTGTACATCTTCCATCGGTAATATAAACGGAAAATCAGCAACATTTTAGTTCATTCTAATGAAAACACATTGTTTTTTATCATTTGTATTGGAAACAACATTGTCATATGTCTTTTCTTGGATCTAAATAATACGAAACCTCGCTCTATGATTTGAAGTTAAAATCCTCAAATATGGTAAAATAGTGACTTTTTCACGTTTTTCATGTAGTTTGATAATACGTAAATATATTCATTTTTACCAATATTTCGATACTATTTCATGTAGTATCACGATATGTGATTTGGCTTTCAAATCTCAGAATGTCGCATAATATTACATTTTAAGCAAGTTTTCTTGCATTTTGTTTCGTACGAAAAATCATCGAATTTAGCAATATTTTGACGTTTATCATCCCCTTTTCCTCTGTGTGATTTAAACAAAATATAATCGAATTAGGCAATATTTTGCCGTTTTTCCACGTTTTTTTGAGTTTTCAGTTTATGGGTTTTCATTATATATACGATAAAAATGATGCAAACACATAATTGATTAGATAATAACCTTAAATACTTCATTTTCAACCATCTATTTGTTTCTCGCTAAAATACTGAGTAAGATATTGAAAAGGGGAGAAGTTCGGTTTTTATTTCATATATCGACGTTTCAGCCGGATTAGAGCGGTTTTACGTGTACATCTTCCATCGGTAATATAAACGGAAAATCAGGAACATTTTAGTTAATTCTAATGAAAACACATTGTTTTTTATCATTTGTATTGGAAACAACATTGTCATATGTCTTTTCTTGGATCTAAATAATACGAAACCTCGCTCTATGATTTGAAGTTAAAATCCTTAAATATGGTAAAATAGTGACTTTTTCACGTTAATCATGTAGTTTGATATTACGTAAATATATCCATTTTCACCAATATTTCGATACTATTTCTTGTAGTATCATGATATGTGATTTGGTCTTCAAATCTCAGAATGTCGCATAATATTGCAATTTAGGCAAGTTTTCTTGCATTTTGTTTCGTACGAAAAATCATCGAATTGAGCAATATTTTGACGTTTATCATCCCCTTTTCCTCTGTGTGATTTAAACAAAATATAATCGAATTAGGCAATATTTTGCCGTTTTTCCACGTTTTTGTGAAATTTCAGTTTATGGGTTTTCATTATATATACGATAAAAATGATGCAAACACATAATTGATTAGATAATAACCTTAAATACTTCATTTTCAACCATCTATTTGTTTCTCTTTAAAATACTGAGTAAGATATTGAAAAGGGGAGAAGTTCGGTTTTTATTGCATATATCGACGTTTCAGCCGGATTAGAGCGGTTTTACGTGTACATCTTCCGTCGGTAATATAAACGGAAAATCAGCAACATTTTAGTTCATTCTAATGAAAACACATTGTTTTTTATCATTTGTATTGGAATCAACATTGTCATATGTCTTTTCTTGGATCTAAATAATACGAAACCTCGCTCTATGATTTGAAGTTAAAATCCTCAAATATGGTAAATTAGTGACTTTTTTCACGTTTTTCATGTAGTTTGATAATACGTAAATATATTCATTTTTACCAATATTTCGATACTATTTCATGTAGTATCACGATATGTGATTTGGCTTTCAAATCTCAGAATGTCGCATAATATTACATTTTAAGCAAGTTTTCTTGCATTTTGTTTCGTACGAAAAATCATCGAATTTAGCAATATTTTGACGTTTATCATCTCCTTTTCCTCTGTGTGATTTAAACAAAATATAATCGAATTAGGCAATATTTTGCCGTTTTTCCACGTTTTTTTGAGTTTTCAGTTTATGGGTTTTCATTATATATACGATAAAAATGATGCAAACACATAATTGATTAGATAATAACCTTAAATACTTCATTTTCAACCATCTATTTGTTTCTCGTTAAAATACTGAGTAAGATATTGAAAAGGGGAGAAGTTCGGTTTTTATTGCATATATCGACGTTTCAGCCGGATTAGAGCGGTTTTACGTGTACATCTTCCATCGGTAATATAAACGGAAAATCAGGAACATTTTGTTAATTCTAATGAAAACACATTGTTTTTTATCATTTGTATTGGAAACAACATTGTCATATGTCTTTTCTTGGATCTAAATAATACGAAACCTCGCTCTATGATTTGAAGTTAAAATCCTTAAATATGGTAAAATAGTGACTTTTTCACGTTAATCATGTAGTTTGATATTACGTAAATATATCCATTTTCACCAATATTTCGATACTATTTCTTGTAGTATCATGATATGTGATTTGGTCTTCAAATCTCAGAATGTCGCATAATATTGCAATTTAGGCAAGTTTTCTTGCATTTTGTTTCGTACGAAAAATCATCGAATTGAGCAATATTTTGACGTTTATCATCCCCTTTTCCTCTGTGTGATTTAAACAAAATATAATCGAATTAGGCAATATTTTGCCGTTTTTCCACGTTTTTGTGAAATTTCAGTTTATGGGTTTTCATTATATATACGATAAAAATGATGCAAACACATAATTGATTAGATAATAACCTTAAATACTTTATTTTCAACCATCTATTTGTTTCTCGCTAAAATACTGAGTAAGATATTGAAAAGGGGAGAAGTTTAGTTTTTATTTCATATATCTACGTTTCAGCCGGATTAGAGCGGTTTTACGTGTACATCTTCCATCGGTAATATAAACGGAAAATCAGCAACATTTTAGTTCATTCTAATGAAAACACATTGTTTTTTATCATTTGTATTGGAAACAACATTGTCATATGTCTTTTCTTGGATCTAAATAATACGAAACCTCGCTCTATGATTTGAAGTTAAAATCCTCAAATATGGTAAAATAGTGACTTTTTCACGTTTTTCATGTAGTTTGATAATACGTAAATATATTCATTTTTACCAATATTTCGATACTATTTCATGTAGTATCACGATATGTGATTTGGCTTTCAAATCTCAGAATGTCGCATAATATTACATTTTAAGCAAGTTTTCTTGCATTTTGTTTCGTACGAAAAATCATCGAATTTAGCAATATTTTGACGTTTATCATCCCCTTTTCCTCTGTGTGATTTAAACAAAATATAATCGAATTAGGCAATATTTTGCCGTTTTTCCACGTTTTTTTGAGTTTTCAGTTTATGGGTTTTCATTATATATACGATAAAAATGATGCAAACACATAATTGATTAGATAATAACCTTAAATACTTCATTTTCAACCATCTATTTGTTTCTCGCTAAAATACTGAGTAAGATATTGAAAAGGGGAGAAGTTTAGTTTTTATTGCATATATCTACGTTTCAGCCGGATTAGAGCGGTTTTACGTGTACATCTTCCATCGGTAATATAAACGGAAAATCAGCAACATTTTAGTTCATTCTAATGAAAACACATTGTTTTTTATCATTTGTATTGGAAACAACATTGTCATATGTCTTTTCTTGGATCTAAATAATACGAAACCTCGCTCTATGATTTGAAGTTAAAATCCTCAAATATGGTAAAATAGTGACTTTTTCACGTTTTTCATGTAGTTTGATAATACGTAAATATATTCATTTTTACCAATATTTCGATACTATTTCATGTAGTATCACGATATGTGATTTGGCTTTCAAATCTCAGAATGTCGCATAATATTACATTTTAAGCAAGTTTTCTTGCATTTTGTTTCGTACGAAAAATCATCGAATTTAGCAATATTTTGACGTTTATCATCCCCTTTTCCTCTGTGTGATTTAAACAAAATATAATCGAATTAGGCAATATTTTGCCGTTTTTCCACGTTTTTTTGAGTTTTCAGTTTATGGGTTTTCATTATATATACGATAAAAATGATGCAAACACATAATTGATTAGATAATAACCTTAAATACTTCATTTTCAACCATCTATTTGTTTCTCGCTAAAATACTGAGTAAGATATTGAAAAGGGGAGAAGTTCGGTTTTTATTTCATATATCGACGTTTCAGCCGGATTAGAGCGGTTTTACGTGTACATCTTCCATCGGTAATATAAACGGAAAATCAGGAACATTTTAGTTAATTCTAATGAAAACACATTGTTTTTTATCATTTGTATTGGAAACAACATTGTCATATGTCTTTTCTTGGATCTAAATAATACGAAACCTCGCTCTATGATTTGAAGTTAAAATCCTTAAATATGGTAAAATAGTGACTTTTTCACGTTAATCATGTAGTTTGATATTACGTAAATATATCCATTTTCACCAATATTTCGATACTATTTCTTGTAGTATCATGATATGTGATTTGGTCTTCAAATCTCAGAATGTCGCATAATATTGCAATTTAGGCAAGTTTTCTTGCATTTTGTTTCGTACGAAAAATCATCGAATTGAGCAATATTTTGACGTTTATCATCCCCTTTTCCTCTGTGTGATTTAAACAAAATATAATCGAATTAGGCAATATTTTGCCGTTTTTCCACGTTTTTGTGAAATTTCAGTTTATGGGTTTTCATTATATATACGATAAAAATGATGCAAACACATAATTGATTAGATAATAACCTTAAATACTTCATTTTCAACCATCTATTTGTTTCTCTTTAAAATACTGAGTAAGATATTGAAAAGGGGAGAAGTTCGGTTTTTATTGCATATATCGACGTTTCAGCCGGATTAGAGCGGTTTTACGTGTACATCTTCCGTCGGTAATATAAACGGAAAATCAGCAACATTTTAGTTCATTCTAATGAAAACACATTGTTTTTTATCATTTGTATTGGAATCAACATTGTCATATGTCTTTTCTTGGATCTAAATAATACGAAACCTCGCTCTATGATTTGAAGTTAAAATCCTCAAATATGGTAAATTAGTGACTTTTTTCACGTTTTTCATGTAGTTTGATAATACGTAAATATATTCATTTTTACCAATATTTCGATACTATTTCATGTAGTATCACGATATGTGATTTGGCTTTCAAATCTCAGAATGTCGCATAATATTACATTTTAAGCAAGTTTTCTTGCATTTTGTTTCGTACGAAAAATCATCGAATTTAGCAATATTTTGACGTTTATCATCCCCTTTTCCTCTGTGTGATTTAAACAAAATATAATCGAATTAGGCAATATTTTGCCGTTTTTCCACGTTTTTTGAGTTTTCAGTTTATGGGTTTTCATTATATATACGATAAAAATGATGCAAACACATAATTGATTAGATAATAACCTTAAATACTTCATTTTCAACCATCTATTTGTTTCTCGCTAAAATACTGAGTAAGATATTGAAAAGGGGAGAAGTTCGGTTTTTATTGCATATATCGACGTTTCAGCCGGATTAGAGCGGTTTTACGTGTACATCTTCCATCGGTAATATAAACGGAAAATCAGGAACATTTTAGTTAATTCTAATGAAAACACATTGTTTTTTATCATTTGTATTGGAAACAACATTGTCATATGTCTTTTCTTGGATCTAAATAATACGAAACCTCGCTCTATGATTTGAAGTTAAAATCCTTAAATATGGTAAAATAGTGACTTTTTCACGTTAATCATGTAGTTTGATATTACGTAAATATATCCATTTTCACCAATATTTCGATACTATTTCTTGTAGTATCATGATATGTGATTTGGTCTTCAAATCTCTGAATGTCGCATAATATTGCAATTTAGGCAAGTTTTCTTGCATTTTGTTTCGTACGAAAAATCATCGAATTGAGCAATATTTTGACGTTTATCATCCCCTTTTCCTCTGTGTGATTTAAACAAAATATAATCGAATTAGGCAATATTTTGCCGTTTTTCCACGTTTTTGTGAATTTTCAGTTTATGGGTTTTCATTATATATACGATAAAAATGATGCAAACACATAATTGATTAGATAATAACCTTAAATACTTCATTTTCAACCATCTATTTGTTTCTCGCTAAAATACTGAGTAAGATATTGAAAAGGGGAGAAGTTTAGTTTTTATTGCATATATCTACGTTTCAGCCGGATTAGAGCGGTTTTACGTGTACATCTTCCATCGGTAATATGAACGGAAAATCAGCAACATTTTAGTTCATTCTAATGAAAACACATTGTTTTTTATCATTTGTATTGGAAACAACATTGTCATATGTCTTTTCTTGGATCTAAATAATACGAAACCTCGCTCTATGATTTGAAGTTAAAATCCTCAAATATGGTAAAATAGTGACTTTTTTCACGTTTTTCATGTAGTTTGATAATACGTAAATATATTCATTTTTACCAATATTTCGATACTATTTCATGTAGTATCACGATATGTGATTTGGCTTTCAAATCTCAGAATGTCGCATAATATTACATTTTAAGCAAGTTTTCTTGCATTTTGTTTCGTACGAAAAATCATCGAATTTAGCAATATTTTGACGTTTATCATCCCCTTTTCCTCTGTGTGATTTAAACAAAATATAATCGAATTAGGCAATATTTTGCCGTTTTTCCACGTTTTTTTGAGTTTTCAGTTTATGGGTTTTCATTATATATACGATAAAAATGATGCAAACACATAATTGATTAGATAATAACCTTAAATACTTCATTTTCAACCATGTATTTGTTTCTCGTTAAAATACTGAGTAAGATATTGAAAAGGGGAGAAGTTCTGTTTTTATTGTATATATCGACGTTTCAGCCGGATTAGAGCAGTTTTACGTGTACATCTTCCATCGGTAATATAAACGGAAAATCAGGAACATTTTAGTTCATTCTAATGAAAACACATTGTTTTTTATCATTTGTATTGGAAACAACATTGTCATATGTCTTTTCTTGGATCTAAATAATACGAAACCTCGCTCTATGATTTGAAGTTAAAATCCTTAAATATGGTAAAATAGTGACTTTCACGTTAATCATGTAGTTTGATATTACGTAAATATATCCATTTTCACCAATATTTCGATACTATTTCTTGTAGTATCACGATATGTGATTTGGTCTTCAAATCTCAGAATGTCGCATAATATTGCAATTTAGGCAAGCTTTCTTGCATTTTGTTTCGTATGAAAAATCATCGAATTTAGCAATATTTTGACGTTTATCATCCCCTTTTCCTCTGTGTGATTTAAACAAAATATAATCGAATTAGGCAATATTTTGCCGTTTTTCCACGTTTTTGTGAATTTTCAGTTTATGGGTTTTCATTATATATACGATAAAAATGATGCAAACACATAATTGATTAGATAATAACCTTAAATACTTCATTTTCAACCATCTATTTGTTTCTCTCTAAAATACTGAGTAAGATATTAAAAAGGGGAGAAGTTCGGTTTTTATTTCATATATCGACGTTTCAGGCGGATTAAAGCGGTTTTACGTGTACATCTTCCATCGGTAATATAAACGGAAAATCAGCAACATTTTAGTTCATTCTAATGAAAACACATTGTTTTTTATCATTTGTATTGGAAACAACATTGTCATATGTCTTTTCTTGGATCTAAATAATACGAAACCTCGCTCTATGATTTGAAGTTAAAATCCTCAAATATGGTAAAATAGTGACTTTTTTCACGTTTTTCATGTAGTTTGATAATACGTAAATATATTCATTTTTACCAATATTTCGATACTATTTCATGTAGTATCACGATATGTGATTTGGCTTTCAAATCTCAGAATGTCGCATAATATTACATTTTAAGCAAGTTTTCTTGCATTTTGTTTCGTACGAAAAATCATCGAATTTAGCAATATTTTGACGTTTATCATCCCCTTTTCCTCTGTGTGATTTAAACAAAATATAATCGAATTAGGCAATATTTTGCCGTTTTTCCACGTTTTTTTGAGTTTTCAGTTTATGGGTTTTCATTATATATACGATAAAAATGATGCAAACACATAATTGATTAGATAATAACCTTAAATACTTCATTTTCAACCATCTATTTGTTTCTCGTTAAAATACTGAGTAAGATATTGAAAAGGGGAGAAGTTCGGTTTTTATTTCATATATCGACGTTTCAGCCGGATTAGAGCGGTTTTACGTGTACATCTTCCATCGGTAATATAAACGGAAAATCAGGAACATTTTAGTTAATTCTAATGAAAACACATTGTTTTTTATCATTTGTATTGGAAACAACATTGTCATATGTCTTTTCTTGGATCTAAATAATACGAAACCTCGCTCTATGATTTGAAGTTAAAATCCTTAAATATGGTAAAATAGTGACTTTTTCACGTTAATCATGTAGTTTGATATTACGTAAATATATCCATTTTCACCAATATTTCGATACTATTTCTTGTAGTATCATGATATGTGATTTGGTCTTCAAATCTCAGAATGTCGCATAATATTGCAATTTAGGCAAGTTTTCTTGCATTTTGTTTCGTACGAAAAATCATCGAATTGAGCAATATTTTGACGTTTATCATCCCCTTTTCCTCTGTGTGATTTAAACAAAATATAATCGAATTAGGCAATATTTTGCCGTTTTTCCACGTTTTTGTGAAATTTCAGTTTATGGGTTTTCATTATATATACGATAAAAATGATGCAAACACATAATTGATTAGATAATAACCTTAAATACTTCATTTTCAACCATCTATTTGTTTCTCTTTAAAATACTGAGTAAGATATTGAAAAGGGGAGAAGTTCGGTTTTTATTGCATATATCGACGTTTCAGCCGGATTAGAGCGGTTTTACGTGTACATCTTCCGTCGGTAATATAAACGGAAAATCAGCAACATTTTAGTTCATTCTAATGAAAACACATTGTTTTTTATCATTTGTATTGGAATCAACATTGTCATATGTCTTTTCTTGGATCTAAATAATACGAAACCTCGCTCTATGATTTGAAGTTAAAATCCTCAAATATGGTAAATTAGTGACTTTTTTCACGTTTTTCATGTAGTTTGATAATACGTAAATATATTCATTTTTACCAATATTTCGATACTATTTCATGTAGTATCACGATATGTGATTTGGCTTTCAAATCTCAGAATGTCGCATAATATTACATTTTAAGCAAGTTTTCTTGCATTTTGTTTCGTACGAAAAATCATCGAATTTAGCAATATTTTGACGTTTATCATCCCCTTTTCCTCTGTGTGATTTAAACAAAATATAATCGAATTAGGCAATATTTTGCCGTTTTTCCACGTTTTTTGAGTTTTCAGTTTATGGGTTTTCATTATATATACGATAAAAATGATGCAAACACATAATTGATTAGATAATAACCTTAAATACTTCATTTTCAACCATCTATTTGTTTCTCGCTAAAATACTGAGTAAGATATTGAAAAGGGGAGAAGTTCGGTTTTTATTGCATATATCGACGTTTCAGCCGGATTAGAGCGGTTTTACGTGTACATCTTCCATCGGTAATATAAACGGAAAATCAGGAACATTTTAGTTAATTCTAATGAAAACACATTGTTTTTTATCATTTGTATTGGAAACAACATTGTCATATGTCTTTTCTTGGATCTAAATAATACGAAACCTCGCTCTATGATTTGAAGTTAAAATCCTTAAATATGGTAAAATAGTGACTTTTTCACGTTAATCATGTAGTTTGATATTACGTAAATATATCCATTTTCACCAATATTTCGATACTATTTCTTGTAGTATCATGATATGTGATTTGGTCTTCAAATCTCTGAATGTCGCATAATATTGCAATTTAGGCAAGTTTTCTTGCATTTTGTTTCGTACGAAAAATCATCGAATTGAGCAATATTTTGACGTTTATCATCCCCTTTTCCTCTGTGTGATTTAAACAAAATATAATCGAATTAGGCAATATTTTGCCGTTTTTCCACGTTTTTGTGAATTTTCAGTTTATGGGTTTTCATTATATATACGATAAAAATGATGCAAACACATAATTGATTAGATAATAACCTTAAATACTTCATTTTCAACCATCTATTTGTTTCTCGCTAAAATACTGAGTAAGATATTGAAAAGGGGAGAAGTTTAGTTTTTATTGCATATATCTACGTTTCAGCCGGATTAGAGCGGTTTTACGTGTACATCTTCCATCGGTAATATGAACGGAAAATCAGCAACATTTTAGTTCATTCTAATGAAAACACATTGTTTTTTATCATTTGTATTGGAAACAACATTGTCATATGTCTTTTCTTGGATCTAAATAATACGAAACCTCGCTCTATGATTTGAAGTTAAAATCCTCAAATATGGTAAAATAGTGACTTTTTTCACGTTTTTCATGTAGTTTGATAATACGTAAATATATTCATTTTTACCAATATTTCGATACTATTTCATGTAGTATCACGATATGTGATTTGGCTTTCAAATCTCAGAATGTCGCATAATATTACATTTTAAGCAAGTTTTCTTGCATTTTGTTTCGTACGAAAAATCATCGAATTTAGCAATATTTTGACGTTTATCATCCCCTTTTCCTCTGTGTGATTTAAACAAAATATAATCGAATTAGGCAATATTTTGCCGTTTTTCCACGTTTTTTTGAGTTTTCAGTTTATGGGTTTTCATTATATATACGATAAAAATGATGCAAACACATAATTGATTAGATAATAACCTTAAATACTTCATTTTCAACCATGTATTTGTTTCTCGTTAAAATACTGAGTAAGATATTGAAAAGGGGAGAAGTTCTGTTTTTATTGTATATATCGACGTTTCAGCCGGATTAGAGCAGTTTTACGTGTACATCTTCCATCGGTAATATAAACGGAAAATCAGGAACATTTTAGTTCATTCTAATGAAAACACATTGTTTTTTATCATTTGTATTGGAAACAACATTGTCATATGTCTTTTCTTGGATCTAAATAATACGAAACCTCGCTCTATGATTTGAAGTTAAAATCCTTAAATATGGTAAAATAGTGACTTTCACGTTAATCATGTAGTTTGATATTACGTAAATATATCCATTTTCACCAATATTTCGATACTATTTCTTGTAGTATCACGATATGTGATTTGGTCTTCAAATCTCAGAATGTCGCATAATATTGCAATTTAGGCAAGCTTTCTTGCATTTTGTTTCGTATGAAAAATCATCGAATTTAGCAATATTTTGACGTTTATCATCCCCTTTTCCTCTGTGTGATTTAAACAAAATATAATCGAATTAGGCAATATTTTGCCGTTTTTCCACGTTTTTGTGAATTTTCAGTTTATGGGTTTTCATTATATATACGATAAAAATGATGCAAACACATAATTGATTAGATAATAACCTTAAATACTTCATTTTCAACCATCTATTTGTTTCTCTCTAAAATACTGAGTAAGATATTAAAAAGGGGAGAAGTTCGGTTTTTATTTCATATATCGACGTTTCAGGCGGATTAAAGCGGTTTTACGTGTACATCTTCCATCGGTAATATAAACGGAAAATCAGCAACATTTTAGTTCATTCTAATGAAAACACATTGTTTTTTATCATTTGTATTGGAAACAACATTGTCATATGTCTTTTCTTGGATCTAAATAATACGAAACCTCGCTCTATGATTTGAAGTTAAAATCCTCAAATATGGTAAAATAGTGACTTTTTTCACGTTTTTCATGTAGTTTGATAATACGTAAATATATTCATTTTTACCAATATTTCGATACTATTTCATGTAGTATCACGATATGTGATTTGGCTTTCAAATCTCAGAATGTCGCATAATATTACATTTTAAGCAAGTTTTCTTGCATTTTGTTTCGTACGAAAAATCATCGAATTTAGCAATATTTTGACGTTTATCATCCCCTTTTCCTCTGTGTGATTTAAACAAAATATAATCGAATTAGGCAATATTTTGCCGTTTTTCCACGTTTTTTTGAGTTTTCAGTTTATGGGTTTTCATTATATATACGATAAAAATGATGCAAACACATAATTGATTAGATAATAACCTTAAATACTTCATTTTCAACCATCTATTTGTTTCTCGTTAAAATACTGAGTAAGATATTGAAAAGGGGAGAAGTTCGGTTTTTATTGCATATATCGACGTTTCAGCCGGATTAGAGCGGTTTTACGTGTACATCTTCCATCGGTAATATAAACGGAAAATCAGGAACATTTTGTTAATTCTAATGAAAACACATTGTTTTTTATCATTTGTATTGGAAACAACATTGTCATATGTCTTTTCTTGGATCTAAATAATACGAAACCTCGCTCTATGATTTGAAGTTAAAATCCTTAAATATGGTAAAATAGTGACTTTTTCACGTTAATCATGTAGTTTGATATTACGTAAATATATCCATTTTCACCAATATTTCGATACTATTTCTTGTAGTATCACGATATGTGATTTGGTCTTCAAATCTCAGAATGTCGCATAATATTGCAATTTAGGCAAGTTTTCTTGCATTTTGTTTCGTACGAAAAATCATCGAATTTAGCAATATTTTGACGTTTATCATCCCCTTTTCTTCTGTGTGATTTAAACAAAATATAATCGAATTAGGCAATATTTGGCCGTTTTTCCACGTTTTTGTGAATTTTCAGTTTATGGGTTTTCATTATATATACGATAAAAATGATGCAAACACATAATTGATTAGATAATAACCTTAAATACTTCATTTTCAACCATCTATTTGTTTCTCGCTAAAATACTGAGTAAGATATTGAAAAGGGGAGAAGTTTAGTTTTTATTGCATATATCTACGTTTCAGCCGGATTAGAGCGGTTTTACGTGTACATCTTCCATCGGTAATATAAACGGAAAATCAGGAACATTTTAGTTAATTCTAATGAAAACACATTGTTTTTTATCATTTGTATTGGAAACAACATTGTCATATGTCTTTTCTTGGATCTAAATAATACGAAACCTCGCTCTATGATTTGAAGTTAAAATCCTTAAATATGGTAAAATAGTGACTTTCACGTTAATCATGTAGTTTGATATTACGTAAATATATCCATTTTCACCAATATTTCGATACTATTTCTTGTAGTATCACGATATGTGATTTGGCCTTCAAATCTCAGAATGTCGCATAATATTGCAATTTAGGCAAGTTTTCTTGCATTTTGTTTCGTACGAAAAATCATCGAATTTAGCAATATTTTGACGTTTATCATCCCCTTTTCCTCTGTGTGATTTAAACAAAATATAATCGAATTAGGCAATATTTTGCCGTTTTTCCACGTTTTTGTGAATTTTCAGTTTATGGGTTTTCATTATATATACGATAAAAATGATGCAAACACATAATTGATTAGATAATAACCTTAAATACTTCATTTTCAACCATCTATTTGTTTCTCTCTAAAATACTGAGTAAGATATTAAAAAGGGGAGAAGTTCGGTTTTTATTTCATATATCGACGTTTCAGCCGGATTAAAGCGGTTTTACGTGTACATCTTCCATCGGTAATATAAACGGAAAATCAGCAACATTTTAGTTCATTCTAATGAAAACACATTGTTTTTTATCATTTGTATTGGAAACAACATTGTCATATGTCTTTTCTTGGATCTAAATAATACGAAACCTCGCTCTATGATTTGAAATTAAAATCCTCAAATATGGTAAAATAGTGACTTTTTTCACGTTTTTCATGTAGTTTGATAATACGTAAATATATTCATTTTTACCAATATTTCGATACTATTTCATGTAGTATCACGATATGTGATTTGGCTTTCAAATCTCAGAATGTCGCATAATATTACATTTTAAGCAAGTTTTCTTGCATTTTGTTTCGTACGAAAAATCATCGAATTTAGCAATATTTTGACGTTTATCATCCCCTTTTCCTCTGTGTGATTTAAACAAAATATAATCGAATTAGGCAATATTTTGCCGTTTTTCCACGTTTTTTTGAGTTTTCAGTTTATGGGTTTTCATTATATATACGATAAAAATGATGCAAACACATAATTGATTAGATAATAACCTTAAATACTTCATTTTCAACCATCTATTTGTTTCTCGTTAAAATACTGAGTAAGATATTGAAAAGGGGAGAAGTTCGGTTTTTATTGCATATATCGACGTTTCAGCCGGATTAGAGCGGTTTTACGTGTACATCTTCCATCGGTAATATAAACAGAAAATCAGGAACATTTTAATTAATTCCAATGAAAACACATTGTTTTTTATCATTTGTATTGGAAACAACATTGTCATATGTCTTTTCTTGGATCTAAATAATACGAAACCTCGCTCTATGATTTGAAGTTAAAATCCTTAAATATGGTAAAATAGTGACTTTTTCACGTTAATCATGTAGTTTGATATTACGTAAATATATCCATTTTCACCAATATTTCGATACTATTTCTTGTAGTATCAATACGAAACCTCGCTCTATGATTTGAAGTTAAAATCCTCAAATATGGTAAAATAGTGACTTTTTCACGTTTTTCATGTAGTTTAATAATACGTAAATATATTCATTTTTACCAATATTTCGATACTATTTCATGTAGTATCACGATATGTGATTTGGCTTTCAAATCTCAGAATGTCGCATAATATTACATTTTAAGCAAGTTTTCTTGCATTTTGTTTCGTACGAAAAATCATCGAATTTAGCAATATTTTGACGTTTATCATCCCCTTTTCCTCTGTGTGATTTAAACAAAATATAATCGAATTAGGCAATATTTTGCCGTTTTTCCACGTTTTTTTGAGTTTTCAGTTTATGGGTTTTCATTATATATACGATAAAAATGATGCAAACACATAATTGATTAGATAATAACCTTAAATACTTCATTTTCAACCATCTATTTGTTTCTCGCTAAAATACTGAGTAAGATATTGAAAAGGGGAGAAGTTCGGTTTTTATTTCATATATCGACGTTTCAGCCGGATTAGAGCGGTTTTACGTGTACATCTTCCATCGGTAATATAAACGGAAAATCAGGAACATTTTAGTTAATTCTAATGAAAACACATTGTTTTTTATCATTTGTATTGGAAACAACATTGTCATATGTCTTTTCTTGGATCTAAATAATACTAAACCTCGCTCTATGATTTGAAGTTAAAATCCTTAAATATGGTAAAATAGTGACTTTCACGTTAATCATGTAGTTTGATATTACGTAAATATATCCATTTTCACCAATATTTCGATACTATTTCTTGTAGTATCACGATATGTGATTTGGTCTTCAAATCTCAGAATGTCGCATAATATTGCAATTTAGGCAAGTTTTCTTGCATTTTGTTTCGTACGAAAAATCATCGAATTTAGCAATATTTTGACGTTTATCATCCCCTTTTCCTCTGTGTGATTTAAACAAAATATAATCGAATTAGGCAATATTTTGCCGTTTTTCCACGTTTGTGTGAATTTTCAGTTTATGGGTTTTCATTATATATACGATAAAAATGATGCAAACACATAATTGATTAGATAATAACCTTAAATACTTCATTTTCAACCATCTATTTGTTTCTCGCTAAAATACTGAGTAAGATATTGAAAAGGGGAGAAGTTTAGTTTTTATTGCATATATCTACGTTTCAGCCGGATTAGAGCGGTTTTACGTGTACATCTTCCATCGGTAATATAAACGAAAAATCAGCAACATTTTAGTTCATTCTAATGAAAACACATTGTTTTTTATCATTTGTATTGGAAACAACATTGTCATATGTCTTTTCTTGGATCTATATAATACGAAACCTCGCTCTATGATTTGAAGTTAAAATCCTCAAATATGGTAAAATAGTGACTTTTTTCACGTTTTTCATGTAGTTTGATAATACGTAAATATATTCATTTTTACCAATATTTCGATACTATTTCATGTAGTATCACGATATGTGATTTGGCTTTCAAATCTCAGAATGTCGCATAATATTACATTTTAAGCAAGTTTTCTTGCATTTTGTTTCGTACGAAAAATCATCGAATTTAGCAATATTTTGACGTTTATCATCCCCTTTTCCTCTGTGTGATTTAAACAAAATATAATCGAATTAGGCAATATTTTGCCGTTTTTCCACGTTTTTTTGAGTTTTCAGTTTATGGGTTTTCATTATATATACGATAAAAATGATGCAAACACATAATTGATTAGATAATAACCTTAAATACTTCATTTTCAACCATCTATTTGTTTCTCGTTAAAATACTGAGTAAGATATTGAAAAGGGGAGGAGTTCGGTTTTTATTGTATATATCGACGTTTCAGCCGGATTAGATCAGTTTTACGTGTACATCTTCCATCGGTAATATAAACGGAAAATCAGGAACATTTTAGTTAATTCTAATGAAAACACATTGTTTTTTATCATTTGTATTGGAAACAACATTGTCATATGTCTTTTCTTGGATCTAAATAATACGAAACCTCGCTCTATGATTTGAAGTTAAAATCCTTAAATATGGTAAAATAGTGACTTTTTCACGTTAATCATGTAGTTTGATATTACGTAAATATATCCATTTTCACCAATATTTCGATACTATTTCTTGTAGTATCACGATATGTGATTTGGTCTTCAAATCTCAGAATGTCGCATAATATTGCAATTTAGGCAAGTTTTCTTGCATTTTGTTTCGTACGAAAATTCATCGAATTTAGCAATATTTTGACGTTTATCATCTCCTTTTCCTCTGTGTGATATAAACAAAATATAATCGAATTAGGCAATATTTTGCCGTTTTTCCACGTTTTTGTGAATTTTCAGTTTATGGGTTTTCATTATATATACGATAAAAATGATGCAAACACATAATTGATGAGACAATAACCTTAAATACTTCATTTTCAACCATCTATTTGTTTCTCGCTAAAATACTGAGTAAGATATTGAAAAGGGGAGAAGTTCGGTTTTTATTGCATATATCGACGTTTCAGCCGGATTAGAGCGGTTTTACGTGTACATCTTCCATCGGTAATATAAACAGAAAATCAGCAACGTTTTAGTTCATTCTAATGAAAACACATTGTTTTTTATCATTTGTATTGGAAACACCATTGTCATATGTCTTTTCTTGGATCTAAATAATACGAAACCTCGCTCTATGATTTGAAGTTAAAATCCCCAAATATGGTAAATTAGTGACTTTTTTCACGTTTTTCATGTAGTTTGATAATACGTAAATATATTCATTTTTACCAATATTTCGATACTATTTCATGTAGTATCACGATATGTGATTTGGCTTTCAAATCTCAGAATGTCGCATAATATTACATTTTAAGTAAGTTTTCTTGCATTTTGTTTCGTACGAAAAATCATCGAATTTAGCAATATTTTGACGTTTATCATCCCCTTTTCCTCTGTGTGATTTAAACAAAATATAATCGAATTAGGCAATATTTTGCCGTTTTCCACGTTTTTTTGAGTTTTCAGTTTATGGGTTTTCATTATATATACGATAAAAATGATGCAAACACATAATTGATTAGATAATAACCTTAAATACTTAATTTTCAACCATCTATTTGTTTCTCGTTAAAATACTGTTTAAGATATTGAAAAGGGGTTCGGTTTTTATTTCATATATCGACGTTTCAGCCGGATTAGAGCGGTTTTACGTGTACATCTTCCATCGGTAATATAAACGGAAAATCAGGAACATTTTAGTTAATTCTAATGAAAACACATTGTTTTTTATCATTTGTATTGGAAACAACATTGTCATATGTCTTTTCTTGGATCTAAATAATACGAAACCTCGCTCTATGATTTGAAGTTAAAATCCTTAAATATGGTAAAATAGTGACTTTTTCACGTTAATCATGTAGTTTGATATTACGTAAATATATCCATTTTCACCAATATTTCGATACTATTTCTTGTAGTATCACGATATGTGATATGGTCTTCAAATCTCAGAATGTCGCATAATATTGCAATTTAGGCAAGTTTTCTTGCATTTTGTTTCGTACGAAAAATCATCGAATTTAGCAATATTTTGACGTTTATCATCTCCTTTTCCTCTGTGTGATATAAACAAAATATAATCGAATTAGGCAATATTTTGCCGTTTTTCCACGTTTTTGTGAATTTTCAGTTTATGGGTTTTCATTATATATACGATAAAAATGATGCAAACACATAATTGATTAGATAATAACCTTAAATACTTCATTTTCAACCATCTATTTGTTTCTCGCTAAAATACTGAGTAATATATTGAAAAGGGGAGAAGTTCAGTTTTTATTGCATATATCGACGTTTCAGCCGGATTAGAGCGGTTTTACGTGTACATCTTCCATCGGTAATATAAACGGAAAATCAGCAACGTTTTAGTTCATTCTATTGAAAACACATTGTTTTTTATCATTTGTATTGGAAACAACATTGTCATATGTCTTTTCTTGGATCTAAATAATACGAAACCTCGCTCTATGATTTGAAGTTAAAATCCCCAAATATGGTAAATTAGTGACTTTTTTCACGTTTTTCATGTAGTTTGATAATACGTAAATATATTCATTTTTACCAATATTTCGATACTATTTCATGTAGTATCACGATATGTGATTTGGCTTTCAAATCTCAGAATGTCGCATAATATTACATTTTAAGTAAGTTTTCTTGCATTTTGTTTCGTACGAAAAATCATCGAATTTAGCAATATTTTGACGTTTATCATCCCCTTTTCCTCTGTGTGATTTAAACAAAATATAATCGAATTAGGCAATATTTTGCCGTTTTCCACGTTTTTTTGAGTTTTCAGTTTATGGGTTTTCATTATATATACGATAAAAATGATGCAAACACATAATTGATTAGATAATAACCTTAAATACTTAATTTTCAACCATCTATTTGTTTCTCGTTAAAATACTGTTTAAGATATTGAAAAGGGGAGAAGTTCGGTTTTTATTTCATATATCGACGTTTCAGCCGGATTAGAGCGGTTTTACGTGTACATCTTCCATCGGTAATATAAACGGAAAATCAGGAACATTTTAGTTAATTCTAATGAAAATACATTGTTTTTTATCATTTGTATTGGAAACAACATTGTCATATGTCTTTTCTTGGATCTAAATAATACTAAACCTCGCTCTATGATTTGAAGTTAAAATCCTTAAATATGGTAAAATAGTGACTTTCACGTTAATCATGTAGTTTGATATTACGTAAATATATCCATTTTCACCAATATTTCGATACTATTTCTTGTAGTATCACGATATGTGATTTGGTCTTCAAATCTCAGAATGTCGCATAATATTGCAATTTAGGCAAGTTTTCTTGCATTTTGTTTCGTACGAAAAATCATCGAATTTAGCAATATTTTGACGTTTATCATCCCCTTTTCCTCTGTGTGATTTAAACAAAATATAATCGAATTAGGCAATATTTTGCCGTTTTTCCACGTTTTTGTGAATTTTTGTGAATTTCATTATATATACGATAAAAATGATGCAAACACATAATTGATTAGATAATAACCTTAAATACTTCATTTTCAACCATCTATTTGTTTCTCGCTAAAATACTGAGTAAGATATTGAAAAGGGGAGAAGTTTAGTTTTTATTGCATATATCTACGTTTCAGCCGGATTAGAGCGGTTTTACGTGTACATCTTCCATCGGTAATATAAACGAAAAATCAGCAACATTTTAGTTCATTCTAATGAAAACACATTGTTTTTTATCATTTGTATTGGAAACAACATTGTCATATGTCTTTTCTTGGATCTAAATAATACGAAACCTCGCTCTATGATTTGAAGTTAAAATCCTCAAATATGGTAAAATAGTGACTTTTTTCACGTTTTTCATGTAGTTTGATAATACGTAAATATATTCATTTTTACCAATATTTCGATACTATTTCATGTAGTATCACGATATGTGATTTGGCTTTCAAATCTCAGAATGTCGCATAATATTACATTTTAAGCAAGTTTTCTTGCATTTTGTTTCGTACGAAAAATCATCGAATTTAGCAATATTTTGACGTTTATCATCCCCTTTTCCTCTGTGTGATTTAAACAAAATATAATCGAATTAGGCAATACTTTGCCGTTTTTCCACGTTTTTTTGAGTTTTCAGTTTATGGGTTTTCATTATATATACGATAAAAATGATGCAAACACATAATTGATTAGATAATAACCTTAAATACTTCATTTTCAACCATCTATTTGTTTCTCGTTAAAATACTGAGTAAGATATTGAAAAGGGGAGAAGTTCGGTTTTTATTGTATATATCGACGTTTCAGCCGGATTAGATCAGTTTTACGTGTACATCTTCCATCGGTAATATAAACGGAAAATAAGGAACATTTTAGTTAATTCTAATGAAAACACATTGTTTTTTATCATTTGTATTGGAAACAACATTGTCATATGTCTTTTCTTGGATCTAAATAATACGAAACCTCGCTCTATGATTTGAAGTTAAAATCCTTAAATATGGTAAAATAGTGACTTTTTCACGTTAATCATGTAGTTTGATATTACGTAAATATATCCATTTTCACCAATATTTCGATACTATTTCTTGTAGTATCACGATATGTGATTTGGTCTTCAAATCTCAGAATGTCGCATAATATTGCAATTTAGGCAAGTTTTCTTGCATTTTGTTTCGTACGAAAAATCATCGAATTTAGCAATATTTTGACGTTTATCATCTCCTTTTCCTCTGTGTGATATAAACAAAATATAATCGAATTAGGCAATATTTTGCCGTTTTTCCACGTTTTTGTGAATTTTCAGTTTATGGGTTTTCATTATATATACGATAAAAATGATGCAAACACATAATTGATTAGATAATAACCTTAAATACTTCATTTTCAACCATCTATTTGTTTCTCGCTAAAATACTGAGTAAGATATTGAAAAGGGGAGGAGTTCGGTTTTTATTTCATATATCGACGTTTCAGCCGGATTAGAGCGGTTTTACGTGTACATCTTCCATCGGTAATATAAACGGAAAATCAGCAACATTTTAGTTCATTCTAATGAAAACACATTGTTTTTTATCATTTGTATTGGAAACAACATTGTCATATGTCTTTTCTTGGATCTAAATAATACGAATCTCGCTCTATGATTTGAAGTTAAAATCCTCAAATATGGTAAAATAGTGACTTTTTTCACGTTTTTCATGTAGTTTGATAATACGTAAATATATTCATTTATACCAATATTTCGATACTATTTCATGTAGTATCACGATATGTGATTTGGCTTTCAAATCTCAGAATGTCGCATAATATTACATTTTAAGCAAGTTTTCTTGCATTTTGTTTCGTACGAAAAATCATCGAGTTTAGCAATATTTTGACGTTTATCATCCCCTTTTCCTCTGTGTGATGTAAACAAAATATAATCGAATTAGGCAATATTTTGCCGTTTTTCCACGTTTTTTTGAGTTTTCAGTTTATAGGTTTTCATTATATATACGATAAAAATGATGCAAACACATAATTGATTAGATAATAACCTTAAATACTTCATTTTCAACCATCTATTTGTTTCTCGTTAAAATACTGAGTAAGATATTGAAAAGGGGATAAGTTCGGTTTTTATTGCATATATCGACGTTTCAGCCGGATTAGAGCGGTTTTACGTGTACATCTTCCATCGGTAATATAAACGGAAAATCAGGAACATTTTAGTTAATTCTAATGAAAACACATTGTTTTTTATCATTTGTATTGGAAACAACATTGTCATATGTCTTTTCTTGGATCTAAATAATACGAAACCTCGCTCTATGATTTGAAGTTAAAATCCTTAAATATGGTAAAATAGTGACTTTTTCACGTTAATCATGTAGTTTGATATTACGTAAATATATCCATTTTCACCAATATTTCGATACTATTTCATGTAGTATCACGATATGTGATTTGGCTTTCAAATCTCAGAATGTCGCATAATATTACATTTTAAGCAAGTTTTCTTGCATTTTGTTTCGTACGAAAAATCATCGAATTTAGCAATATTTTGACGTTTGTCATCCCCTTTTCCTCTGTGTGATTTAAACAAAATATAATCGAATTAGGCAATATTTTGCCGTTTTTCCACGTTTTTTGAGTTTTCAGTTTATGGGTTTTCATTATATATACGAGAAAAATGATGCAAACACATAATTGATTAGATAATAACCTTAAATACTTCATTTTCAACCATCTATTTGTTTCTCGTTAAAAAACTGTTTAAGATATTGAAAAGGGGAGAAGTTCGGTTTTTATTGCATATATCGACGTTTCAGCCGGATTAGAGCGGTTTTACGTGTACATCTTCCATCGGTAATATAAACGGAAAATCAGGAACATTTTAGTTAATTCTAATGAAAACACATTGTTTTTTATCATTTGTATTGGAAACAACATTGTCATATGTCTTTTCTTGGATCTAAATAATACGAAACCTCGCTCTATGATTTGAAGTTAAAATCCTTAAATATGGTAAAATAGTGACTTTCACGTTAATCATGTAGTTTGATATTACGTAAATATATCCATTTTCACCAATATTTCGATACTATTTCTTGTAGTATCACGATATGTGATTTGGTCTTCAAATCTCAGAATGTCGCATAATATTGCAATTTAGGCAAGTTTTCTTGCATTTTGTTTCGTACGAAAAATCATCGAATTTAGCAATATTTTGACGTTTATCATCCCCCTTTTCCTCTGTGTGATTTAAACAAAATATAATCGAATTAGGCAATATTTTGCCGTTTTTCCACGTTTTTGTGAATTTTCAGTTTATGGGTTTTCATTATATATACGATAAAAATGATGCAAACACATAATTGATTAGATAATAACCTTAAATACTTAATTTTCAACCATCTATTTGTTTCTCGCTAAAATACTGAGTAAGATATTGAAAAGGGGAGGAGTTCGGTTTTTATTTCATATATCGACGTTTCAGCCGGATTAGAGCGGTTTTACGTGTACATCTTCCATCGGTAATATAAACGGAAAATCAGCAACATTTTAGTTCATTCTAATGAAAACACATTGTTTTTTATCATTTGTATTGGAAACAACATTGTCATATGTCTTTTCTTGGATCTAAATAATACGAAACCTCGCTCTATGATTTGAAGTTAAAATCCTTAAATATGGTAAAATAGTGACTTTTTCACGTTAATCATGTAGTTTGATATTACGTAAATATATCCATTTTCACCAATATTTCGATACTATTTCTTGTAGTATCACGATATGTGATATGGTCTTCAAATCTCAGAATGTCGCATAATATTGCAATTTAGGCAAGTTTTCTTGCATTTTGTTTCGTACGAAAAATCATCGAATTTAGCAATATTTTGACGTTTATCATCTCCTTTTCCTCTGTGTGATATAAACAAAATATAATCGAATTAGGCAATATTTTGCCGTTTTTCCACGTTTTTGTGAATTTTCAGTTTATGGGTTTTCATTATATATACGATAAAAATGATGCAAACACATAATTGATTAGATAATAACCTTAAATACTTCATTTTCAACCATCTATTTGTTTCTCGCTAAAATACTGAGTAATATATTGAAAAGGGGAGAAGTTCAGTTTTTATTGCATATATCGACGTTTCAGCCGGATTAGAGCGGTTTTACGTGTACATCTTCCATCGGTAATATAAACGGAAAATCAGCAACGTTTTAGTTCATTCTATTGAAAACACATTGTTTTTTATCATTTGTATTGGAAACAACATTGTCATATGTCTTTTCTTGGATCTAAATAATACGAAACCTCGCTCTATGATTTGAAGTTAAAATCCCCAAATATGGTAAATTAGTGACTTTTTTCACGTTTTTCATGTAGTTTGATAATACGTAAATATATTCATTTTTACCAATATTTCGATACTATTTCATGTAGTATCACGATATGTGATTTGGCTTTCAAATCTCAGAATGTCGCATAATATTACATTTTAAGTAAGTTTTCTTGCATTTTGTTTCGTACGAAAAATCATCGAATTTAGCAATATTTTGACGTTTATCATCCCCTTTTCCTCTGTGTGATTTAAACAAAATATAATCGAATTAGGCAATATTTTGCCGTTTTCCACGTTTTTTTGAGTTTTCAGTTTATGGGTTTTCATTATATATACGATAAAAATGATGCAAACACATAATTGATTAGATAATAACCTTAAATACTTAATTTTCAACCATCTATTTGTTTCTCGTTAAAATACTGTTTAAGATATTGAAAAGGGGAGAAGTTCGGTTTTTATTTCATATATCGACGTTTCAGCCGGATTAGAGCGGTTTTACGTGTACATCTTCCATCGGTAATATAAACGGAAAATCAGGAACATTTTAGTTAATTCTAATGAAAATACATTGTTTTTTATCATTTGTATTGGAAACAACATTGTCATATGTCTTTTCTTGGATCTAAATAATACTAAACCTCGCTCTATGATTTGAAGTTAAAATCCTTAAATATGGTAAAATAGTGACTTTCACGTTAATCATGTAGTTTGATATTACGTAAATATATCCATTTTCACCAATATTTCGATACTATTTCTTGTAGTATCACGATATGTGATTTGGTCTTCAAATCTCAGAATGTCGCATAATATTGCAATTTAGGCAAGTTTTCTTGCATTTTGTTTCGTACGAAAAATCATCGAATTTAGCAATATTTTGACGTTTATCATCCCCTTTTCCTCTGTGTGATTTAAACAAAATATAATCGAATTAGGCAATATTTTGCCGTTTTTCCACGTTTTTGTGAATTTTTGTGAATTTCATTATATATACGATAAAAATGATGCAAACACATAATTGATTAGATAATAACCTTAAATACTTCATTTTCAACCATCTATTTGTTTCTCGCTAAAATACTGAGTAAGATATTGAAAAGGGGAGAAGTTTAGTTTTTATTGCATATATCTACGTTTCAGCCGGATTAGAGCGGTTTTACGTGTACATCTTCCATCGGTAATATAAACGGAAAATCAGCAACATTTTAGTTCATTCTAATGAAAACACATTGTTTTTTATCATTTGTATTGGAAACAACATTGTCATATGTCTTTTCTTGGATCTAAATAATACGAAACCTCGCTCTATGATTTGAAGTTAAAATCCTCAAATATGGTAAAATAGTGACTTTTTCACGTTTTTCATGTAGTTTGATAATACGTAAATATATTCATTTTTACCAATATTTCGATACTATTTCATGAAGTATCACGATATGTGATTTGGCTTTCAAATCTCAGAATGTCGCATAATATTACATATTAAGCAAGTTTTCTTGCATTTTGTTTCGTACGAAAAATCATCGAATTTAGCAATATTTTGACGTTTATCATCCCCTTTTCCTCTGTGTGATTTAAACAAAATATAATCGAATTAGGCAATATTTTGCCGTTTTTCCACGTTTTTTTGAGTTTTCAGTTTATGGGTTTTCATTATATATACGATAAAAATGATGCAAACACATAATTGATTAGATAATAACCTTAAATACTTCATTTTCAACCATCTATTTGTTTCTCGCTAAAATACTGAGTAAGATATTGAAAAGGGGAGAAGTTCGGTTTTTATTTCATATATCGACGTTTCAGCCGGATTAGAGCGGTTTTACGTGTACATCTTCCATCGGTAATATAAACGGAAAATCAGGAACATTTTAGTTAATTCTAATGAAAACACAATGTTTTTTATCATTTGTATTGGAAACAACATTGTCATATGTCTTTTCTTGGATCTAAATAATACGAAACCTCGCTCTATGATTTGAAGTTAAAATCCTCAAATATGGTAAAATAGTGACTTTTTTCACGTTTTTCATGTAGTTTGATAATACGTAAATATATTCATTTTTACCAATATTTCGATACTATTTCATGTAGTATCACGATATGTGATTTGGCTTTCAAATCTCAGAATGTCGCATAATATTACATTTTAAGCAAGTTTTCTTGCATTTTGTTTCGTACGAAAAATCATCGAATTTAGCAATATTTTGACGTTTATCATCCCCTTTTCCTCTGTGTGATTTAAACAAAATTTAATCGAATTAGGCAATATTTTGCCGTTTTTCCACGTTTTTTTGAGTTTTCAGTTTATGGGTTTTCATTATATATACGATAAAAAGGATGCAAACACATAATTGATTAGATAATAACCTTAAATACTTCATTTTCAACCATCTATTTGTTTCTCGTTAAAATACTGAGTAAGATATTGAAAAGGGGAGAAGTTCGGTTTTTATTGCATATATCGACGTTTCAGCCGGATTAGAGCGGTTTTACGTGTACATCTTCCATCGGTAATATAAACGGAAAATCAGGAACATTTTAGTTAATTCTAATGAAAACACATTGTTTTTTATCATTTGTATTGGAAACAACATTGTCATATGTCTTTTCTTGGATCTAAATAATACGAAACCTCGCTCTATGATTTGAAGTTAAAATCCTTAAATATGGTAAAATAGTGACTTTTTCACGTTAATCATGTAGTTTGATATTACGTAAATATATCCATTTTCACCAATATTTCGATACTATTACTTGTAGTATCACGATATGTGATTTGGTCTTCAAATCTCATAATGTCGCATAATATTGCAATTTAGGCAAGTTTTCTTGCATTTTGTTTCGTACGAAAAATCATCGAATTTAGCAATATTTTGACGTTTATCATCCCCTTTTCCTCTGTGTGATTTAAACAAAATATAATCGAATTAGGCAATATTTTGCCGTTTTTCCACGTTTTTGTGAATTTTCAGTTTATGGGTTTTTATTATATATACGATAAAAATGATGCAAACACATAATTGATTAGACAATAACCTTAAATACTTCATTTTCAACCATCTATTTGTTTCTCTCTAAAATACTGAGTAAGATATTGAAAAGGGGAGAAGTTCGGTTTTTATTTCATATATCGACGTTTCAGCCGGATTAAAGCGGTTTTACGTGTACATCTTCCATCGGTAATATAAACGGAAAATCAGCAACATTTTAGTTCATTCTAATGAAAACACATTGTTTTTTATCATTTGTATTGGAAACAACATTGTCATATGTCTTTTCTTGGATCTAAATAATACGAAACCTCGCTCTATGATTTGAAGTTAAAATCCTCAAATATGGTAAAATAGTGACTTTTTTCACGTTTTTCATGTAGTTTGATAATACGTAAATATATTCATTTTTACCAATATTTCGATACTATTTCATGTAGTATCACGATATGTGATTTGGCTTTCAAATCTCAGAATGTCGCATAATATTACATTTTAAGCAAGTTTTCTTCCATTTTGTTTCGTACGAAAAATCATCGAATTTAGCAATATTTTGACGTTTATCATCCCCTTTTCCTCTGTGTGATTTAAACAAAATTTAATCGAATTAGGCAATATTTTGCCGTTTTTCCACGTTTTTTTGAGTTTTCAGTTTATGGGTTTTCATTATATATACGATAAAAAGGATGCAAACACATAATTGATTAGATAATAACCTTAAATACTTCATTTTCAACCATCTATTTGTTTCTCGTTAAAATACTGAGTAAGATATTGAAAAGGGGAGAAGTTCGGTTTTTATTGCATATATCGACGTTTCAGCCGGATTAGAGCGGTTTTACGTGTACATCTTCCATCGGTAATATAAACGGAAAATCAGGAACATTTTAGTTAATTCTAATGAAAACACATTGTTTTTTATCATTTGTATTGGAAACAACATTGTCATATGTCTTTTCTTGGATCTAAATAATACGAAACCTCGCTCTATGATTTGAAGTTAAAATCCTTATATATGGTAAAATAGTGACTTTCACGTTAATCATGTAGTTTGATATTACGTAAATATATCCATTTTCACCAATATTTCGATACTATTTCTTGTAGTATCACGATATGTGATTTGATCTTCAAATCTCAGAATGTCGCATAATATTGCAATTTAGGCAAGTTTTCTTGCATTTTGTTTCGTACGAAAAATCATCGAATTTAGCAATATTTTGACGTTTATCATCCCCTTTTCCTCTGTGTGATTTAAACAAAATATAATCGAATTAGGCAATATTTTGCCGTTTTTCCACGTTTTTGTGAATTTTCAGTTTATGGGTTTTTATTATATATACGATAAAAATGATGCAAACACATAATTGATTAGATAATAACCTTAAATACTTCATTTTCAACCATCTATTTGTTTCCCTCTAAAATACTGAGTAAGATATTGAAAAGGGGAGAAGTTCGGTTTTTATTTCATATATCGACGTTTCAGCCGGATTAAAGCGGTTTTACGTGTACATCTTCCATCGGTAATATAAACGGAAAATCAGCAACATTTTAGTTCATTCTAATGAAAACACATTGTTTTTTATCATTTGTATTGGAAACAACATTGTCATATGTCTTTTCTTGGATCTAAATAATACGAAACCTCGCTCTATGATTTGAAGTTAAAATCCTCAAATATGGTAAAATAGTGACTTTTTTCACGTTTTTCATGTAGTTTGATAATACGTAAATATATTCATTTTTACCAATATTTCGATACTATTTCATGTAGTATCACGATATGTGATTTGGCTTTCAAATCTCAGAATGTCGCATAATATTACATTTTAAGCAAGTTTTCTTCCATTTTGTTTCGTACGAAAAATCATCGAATTTAGCAATATTTTGACGTTTATCATCCCCTTTTCCTCTGTGTGATTTAAACAAAATTTAATCGAATTAGGCAATATTTTGCCGTTTTTCCACGTTTTTTTGAGTTTTCAGTTTATGGGTTTTCATTATATATACGATAAAAAGGATGCAAACACATAATTGATTAGATAATAACCTTAAATACTTCATTTTCAACCATCTATTTGTTTCTCGTTAAAATACTGAGTAAGATATTGAAAAGGGGAGAAGTTCGGTTTTTATTGCATATATCGACGTTTCAGCCGGATTAGAGCGGTTTTACGTGTACATCTTCCATCGGTAATATAAACGGAAAATCAGGAACATTTTAGTTAATTCTAATGAAAACACATTGTTTTTTATCATTTGTATTGGAAACAACATTGTCATATGTCTTTTCTTGGATCTAAATAATACGAAACCTCGCTCTATGATTTGAAGTTAAAATCCTTATATATGGTAAAATAGTGACTTTCACGTTAATCATGTAGTTTGATATTACGTAAATATATCCATTTTCACCAATATTTCGATACTATTTCTTGTAGTATCACGATATGTGATTTGATCTTCAAATCTCAGAATGTCGCATAATATTGCAATTTAGGCAAGTTTTCTTGCATTTTGTTTCGTACGAAAAATCATCGAATTTAGCAATATTTTGACGTTTATCATCCCCTTTTCCTCTGTGTGATTTAAACAAAATATAATCGAATTAGGCAATATTTTGCCGTTTTTCCACGTTTTTGTGAATTTTCAGTTTATGGGTTTTTATTATATATACGATAAAAATGATGCAAACACATAATTGATTAGATAATAACCTTAAATACTTCATTTTCAACCATCTATTTGTTTCCCTCTAAAATACTGAGTAAGATATTGAAAAGGGGAGAAGTTCGGTTTTTATTTCATATATCGACGTTTCAGCCGGATTAAAGCGGTTTTACGTGTACATCTTCCATCGGTAATATAAACGGAAAATCAGCAACATTTTAGTTCATTCTAATGAAAACACATTGTTTTTTATCATTTGTATTGGAAACAACATTGTCATATGTCTTTTCTTGGATCTAAATAATACGAAACCTCGCTCTATGATTTGAAGTTAAAATCCTCAAATATGGTAAAATAGTGACTTTTTTCACGTTTTTCATGTAGTTTGATAATACGTAAATATATTCATTTTTACCAATATTTCGATACTATTTCATGTAGTATCACGATATGTGATTTGGCTTTCAAATCTCAGAATGTCGCATAATATTACATTTTAAGCAAGTTTTCTTGCATTTTGTTTCGTACGAAAAATCATCGAATTTAGCAATATTTTGACGTTTATCATCCCCTTTTCCTCTGTGTGATTTAAACAAAATATAATCGAATTAGGCAATATTTTGCCGTTTTTCCACGTTTTTTTGAGTTTTCAGTTTATGGGTTTTCATTATATATACGATAAAAAGGATGCAAACACATAATTGATTAGATAATAACCTTAAATACTTCATTTTCAACCATCTATTTGTTTCTCGTTAAAATACTGAGTAAGATATTGAAAAGGGGAGAAGTTCGGTTTTTATTGCATATATCGACGTTTCAGCCGGATTAGAGCGGTTTTACGTGTACATCTTCCATCGGTAATATAAACGGAAAATCAGGAACATTTTAGTTAATTCTAATGAAAACACATTGTTTTTTATCATTTGTATTGGAAACAACATTGTCATATGTCTTTTCTTGGATCTAAATAATACGAAACCTCGCTCTATGATTTGAAGTTAAAATCCTTAAATATGGTAAAATAGTGACTTTTTCACGTTAATCATGTAGTTTGATATTACGTAAATATATCCATTTTCACCAATATTTCGATACTATTACTTGTAGTATCACGATATGTGATTTGGTCTTCAAATCTCATAATGTCGCATAATATTGCAATTTAGGCAAGTTTTCTTGCATTTTGTTTCGTACGAAAAATCATCGAATTTAGCAATATTTTGACGTTTATCATCCCCTTTTCCTCTGTGTGATTTAAACAAAATATAATCGAATTAGGCAATATTTTGCCGTTTTTCCACGTTTTTGTGAATTTTCAGTTTATGGGTTTTCATTATATATACAATAAAAATGATGCAAACACATAATTGATTAGATAATAACCTTAAATACTTCATTTCCAACCATCTATTTGTTTCTCGTTAAAATACTGAGTAAGATATTGAAAAGGGGAGAAGTTCGGTTTTTATTGCATATATCGACGTTTCAGCCGGATTAGAGCGGTTTTACGTGTACATCTTCCATCGGTAATATAAACGGAAAATCAGCAACATTTTAGTTCATTCTAATGAAAACACATTGTTTTTTATCATTTGTATTGGAACCAACATTGTCAAAGGTCTTTTCTTGGATCTAAATAATACGAAACCTCGCTCTATGATTTGAAGTTAAAATCCTCAAATATGGTAAATTAGTGACTTTTTTCACGTTTTTCATGTAGTTTGATAATACGTAAATATATTAATTTCTACCAATATTTCGATACTATTTCATGTAGTATCACGATATGTGATTTGGCTTTCAAATCTCAGAATGTCGCATAATATTACATTTTAAGCAAGTTTTCTTGCATTTTGTTTCGTACGAAAAATCATCGAATTTAGCAATATTTTGACGTTTATCATCCCCTTTTCCTCTGTGTGATTTAAACAAAATATAATCGAATTACGCAATATTTTGCCGTTTTTCCACGTTTTTGTGAATTTTCAGTTTATGGGTTTTCATTATATATACGATAAAAATGATGCAAACACATAATTGATTAGATAATAACCTTAAATACATCATTTTCAACCATCTATTTGTTTCTCGCTAAAATACTGAGTAAGATATTGAAAAGGGGAGAAGTTTAGTTTTTATTGCATATATCTACGTTTCAGCCGGATTAGAGCGGTTTTACGTGTACATCTTCCATCGGTAATATAAACGGAAAATCAGCAACATTTTAGTTCATTCTAATGAAAACACATTGTTTTTTATCATTTGTATTGGAAACAACATTGTCATATGTCTTTTCTTGGATCTAAATAATACGAAACCTCGCTCTATGATTTGAAGTTAAAATCCTCAAATATGGTAAAATAGTGACTTTTTCACGTTTTTCATGTAGTTTGATAATACGTAAATATATTCATTTTTACCAATATTTCGATACTATTTCATGAAGTATCACGATATGTGATTTGGCTTTCAAATCTCAGAATGTCGCATAATATTACATTTTAAGCAAGTTTTCTTGCATTTTGTTTCGTACGAAAAATCATCGAATTTAGCAATATTTTGACGTTTATCATCCCCTTTTCCTCTGTGTGATTTAAACAAAATATAATCGAATTAGGCAATATTTTGCCGTTTTTCCACGTTTTTTTGAGTTTTCAGTTTATGGGTTTTCATTATATATACGATAAAAATGATGCAAACACATAATTGATTAGATAATAACCTTAAATACTTCATTTTCAACCATCTATTTGTTTCTCGTTAAAATACTGAGTAAGATATTGAAAAGGGGAGAAGTTCGGTTTTTATTGCATATATCGACGTTTCAGCCGGATTAGAGCGGTTTTACGTGTACATCTTCCATCGGTAATATAAACGGAAAATCAGGAACATTTTAGTTAATTCTAATGAAAACACATTGTTTTTTATCATTTGTATTGGAAACAACATTGTCATATGTCTTTTCTTGGATCTAAATAATACGAAACCTCGCTCTATGATTTGAAGTTAAAATCATTAAATATGGTAAAATAGTGACTTTTTCACGTTAATCATGTAGTTTGATATTACGTAAATATATCCATTTTCACCAATATTTCGATACTATTACTTGTAGTATCACGATATGTGATTTGGTCTTCAAATCTCATAATGTCGCATAATATTGCAATTTAGGCAAGTTTTCTTGCATTTTGTTTCGTACGAAAAATCATCGAATTTAGCAATATTTTGACGTTTATCATCCCCTTTTCCTCTGTGTGATTTAAACAAAATATAATCGAATTAGGCAATATTTTGCCGTTTTTCCACGTTTTTGTGAATTTTCAGTTTATGGGTTTTCATTATATATACAATAAAAATGATGCAAACACATAATTGATTAGATAATAACCTTAAATACTTCATTTCCAACCATCTATTTGTTTCTCGTTAAAATACTGAGTAAGATATTGAAAAGGGGAGAAGTTCGGTTTTTATTGCATATATCGACGTTTCAGCCGGATTAGAGCGGTTTTACGTGTACATCTTCCATCGGTAATATAAACGGAAAATCAGCAACATTTTAGTTCATTCTAATGAAAACACATTGTTTTTTATCATTTGTATTGGAACCAACATTGTCAAAGGTCTTTTCTTGGATCTAAATAATACGAAACCTCGCTCTATGATTTGAAGTTAAAATCCTCAAATATGGTAAAATAGTGACTTTTTCACGTTTTTCATGTAGTTTGATAATACGTAAATATATTCATTTTTACCAATATTTCGATACTATTTCATGAAGTATCACGATATGTGATTTGGCTTTCAAATCTCAGAATGTCGCATAATATTACATTTTAAGCAAGTTTTCTTGCATTTTGTTTCGTACGAAAAATCATCGAATTTAGCAATATTTTGACGTTTATCATCCCCTTTTCCTCTGTGTGATTTAAACAAAATATAATCGAATTACGCAATATTTTGCCGTTTTTCCACGTTTTTGTGAATTTTCAGTTTATGGGTTTTCATTATATATACGATAAAAATGATGCAAACACATAATTGATTAGATAATAACCTTAAATACATCATTTTCAACCATCTATTTGTTTCTCGCTAAAATACTGAGTAAGATATTGAAAAGGGGAGAAGTTTAGTTTTTATTGCATATATCTACGTTTCAGCCGGATTAGAGCGGTTTTACGTGTACATCTTCCATCGGTAATATAAACGGAAAATCAGCAACATTTTAGTTCATTCTAATGAAAACACATTGTTTTTTATCATTTGTATTGGAAACAACATTGTCATATGTCTTTTCTTGGATCTAAATAATACGAAACCTCGCTCTATGATTTGAAGTTAAAATCCTCAAATATGGTAAAATAGTGACTTTTTCACGTTTTTCATGTAGTTTGATAATACGTAAATATATTCATTTTTACCAATATTTCGATACTATTTCATGAAGTATCACGATATGTGATTTGGCTTTCAAATCTCAGAATGTCGCATAATATTACATTTTAAGCAAGTTTTCTTGCATTTTGTTTCGTACGAAAAATCATCGAATTTAGCAATATTTTGACGTTTATCATCCCCTTTTCCTCTGTGTGATTTAAACAAAATATAATCGAATTAGGCAATATTTTGCCGTTTTTCCACGTTTTTTTGAGTTTTCAGTTTATGGGTTTTCATTATATATACGATAAAAATGATGCAAACACATAATTGATTAGATAATAACCTTAAATACTTCATTTTCAACCATCTATTTGTTTCTCGCTAAAATACTGAGTAAGATATTGAAAAGGGGAGAAGTTCGGTTTTTATTTCATATATCGACGTTTCAGCCGGATTAGAGCGGTTTTACGTGTACATCTTCCATCGGTAATATAAACGGAAAATCAGGAACATTTTAGTTAATTCTAATGAAAACACAATGTTTTTTATCATTTGTATTGGAAACAACATTGTCATATGTCTTTTCTTGGATCTAAATAATACGAAACCTCGCTCTATGATTTGAAGTTAAAATCCTTAAATATGGTAAAATAGTGACTTTCACGTTAATCATGTAGTTTGATATTACGTAAATATATCCATTTTCACCAATATTTCGATACTATTTCTTGTAGTATCACGATATGTGATTTGATCTTCAAATCTCAGAATGTCGCATAATATTGCAATTTAGGCAAGTTTTCTTGCATTTTGTTTCGTACGAAAAATCATCGAATTTAGCAATATTTTGACGTTTATCATCCCCTTTTCCTCTGTGTGATTTAAACAAAATATAATCGAATTAGGCAATATTTTGCCGTTTTTCCACGTTTTTGTGAATTTTCAGTTTATGGGTTTTTATTATATATACGATAAAAATGATGCAAACACATAATTGATTAGATAATAACCTTAAATACTTCATTTTCAACCATCTATTTGTTTCTCTCTAAAATACTGAGTAAGATATTGAAAAGGGGAGAAGTTCGGTTTTTATTTCATATATCGACGTTTCAGCCGGATTAAAGCGGTTTTACGTGTACATCTTCCATCGGTAATATAAACGGAAAATCAGCAACATTTTAGTTCATTCTAATGAAAACACATTGTTTTTTATCATTTGTATTGGAAACAACATTGTCATATGTCTTTTCTTGGATCTAAATAATACGAAACCTCGCTCTATGATTTGAAGTTAAAATCCTCAAATATGGTAAAATAGTGACTTTTTTCACGTTTTTCATGTAGTTTGATAATACGTAAATATATTCATTTTTACCAATATTTCGATACTATTTCATGTAGTATCACGATATGTGATTTGGCTTTCAAATCTCAGAATGTCGCATAATATTACATTTTAAGCAAGTTTTCTTGCATTTTGTTTCGTACGAAAAATCATCGAATTTAGCAATATTTTGACGTTTATCATCCCCTTTTCCTCTGTGTGATTTAAACAAAATATAATCGAATTAGGCAATATTTTGCCGTTTTTCCACGTTTTTTTGAGTTTTCAGTTTATGGGTTTTCATTATATATACGATAAAAAGGATGCAAACACATAATTGATTAGATAATAACCTTAAATACTTCATTTTCAACCATCTATTTGTTTCTCGTTAAAATACTGAGTAAGATATTGAAAAGGGGAGAAGTTCGGTTTTTATTGCATATATCGACGTTTCAGCCGGATTAGAGCGGTTTTACGTGTACATCTTCCATCGGTAATATAAACGGAAAATCAGGAACATTTTAGTTAATTCTAATGAAAACACATTGTTTTTTATCATTTGTATTGGAAACAACATTGTCATATGTCTTTTCTTGGATCTAAATAATACGAAACCTCGCTCTATGATTTGAAGTTAAAATCATTAAATATGGTAAAATAGTGACTTTTTCACGTTAATCATGTAGTTTGATATTACGTAAATATATCCATTTTCACCAATATTTCGATACTATTACTTGTAGTATCACGATATGTGATTTGGTCTTCAAATCTCATAATGTCGCATAATATTGCAATTTAGGCAAGTTTTCTTGCATTTTGTTTCGTACGAAAAATCATCGAATTTAGCAATATTTTGACGTTTATCATCCCCTTTTCCTCTGTGTGATTTAAACAAAATATAATCGAATTAGGCAATATTTTGCCGTTTTTCCACGTTTTTGTGAATTTTCAGTTTATGGGTTTTCATTATATATACAATAAAAATGATGCAAACACATAATTGATTAGATAATAACCTTAAATACTTCATTTCCAACCATCTATTTGTTTCTCGTTAAAATACTGAGTAAGATATTGAAAAGGGGAGAAGTTCGGTTTTTATTGCATATATCGACGTTTCAGCCGGATTAGAGCGGTTTTACGTGTACATCTTCCATCGGTAATATAAACGGAAAATCAGCAACATTTTAGTTCATTCTAATGAAAACACATTGTTTTTTATCATTTGTATTGGAACCAACATTGTCAAAGGTCTTTTCTTGGATCTAAATAATACGAAACCTCGCTCTATGATTTGAAGTTAAAATCCTCAAATATGGTAAAATAGTGACTTTTTCACGTTTTTCATGTAGTTTGATAATACGTAAATATATTCATTTTTACCAATATTTCGATACTATTTCATGAAGTATCACGATATGTGATTTGGCTTTCAAATCTCAGAATGTCGCATAATATTACATTTTAAGCAAGTTTTCTTGCATTTTGTTTCGTACGAAAAATCATCGAATTTAGCAATATTTTGACGTTTATCATCCCCTTTTCCTCTGTGTGATTTAAACAAAATATAATCGAATTAGGCAATATTTTGCCGTTTTTCCACGTTTTTTTGAGTTTTCAGTTTATGGGTTTTCATTATATATACGATAAAAATGATGCAAACACATAATTGATTAGATAATAACCTTAAATACTTCATTTTCAACCATCTATTTGTTTCTCGCTAAAATACTGAGTGAGATATTGAAAAGGGGAGAAGTTCGGTTTTTATTTCATATATCGACGTTTCAGCCGGATTAGAGCGGTTTTACGTGTACATCTTCCATCGGTAATATAAACGGAAAATCAGGAACATTTTAGTTAATTCTAATGAAAACACAATGTTTTTTATCATTTGTATTGGAAACAACATTGTCATATGTCTTTTCTTGGATCTAAATAATACGAAACCTCGCTCTATGATTTGAAGTTAAAATCCTTAAATATGGTAAAATAGTGACTTTCACGTTAATCATGTAGTTTGATATTACGTAAATATATCCATTTTCACCAATATTTCGATACTATTTCTTGTAGTATCACGATATGTGATTTGATCTTCAAATCTCAGAATGTCGCATAATATTGCAATTTAGGCAAGTTTTCTTGCATTTTGTTTCGTACGAAAAATCATCGAATTTAGCAATATTTTGACGTTTATCATCCCCTTTTCCTCTGTGTGATTTAAACAAAATATAATCGAATTAGGCAATATTTTGCCGTTTTTCCACGTTTTTGTGAATTTTCAGTTTATGGGTTTTTATTATATATACGATAAAAATGATGCAAACACATAATTGATTAGATAATAACCTTAAATACTTCATTTTCAACCATCTTTTTGTTTCTCTCTAAAATACTGAGTAAGATATTGAAAAGGGGAGAAGTTCGGTTTTTATTTCATATATCGACGTTTCAGCCGGATTAAAGCGGTTTTACGTGTACATCTTCCATCGGTAATATAAACGGAAAATCAGCAACATTTTAGTTCATTCTAATGAAAACACATTGTTTTTTATCATTTGTATTGGAAACAACATTGTCATATGTCTTTTCTTGGATCTAAATAATACGAAACCTCGCTCTATGATTTGAAGTTAAAATCCTCAAATATGGTAAAATAGTGACTTTTTTCACGTTTTTCATGTAGTTTGATAATACGTAAATATATTCATTTTTACCAATATTTCGATACTATTTCATGTAGTATCACGATATGTGATTTGGCTTTCAAATCTCAGAATGTCGCATAATATTACATTTTAAGCAAGTTTTCTTGCATTTTGTTTCGTACGAAAAATCATCGAATTTAGCAATATTTTGACGTTTATCATCCCCTTTTCCTCTGTGTGATTTAAACAAAATATAATCGAATTAGGCAATATTTTGCCGTTTTTCCACGTTTTTTTGAGTTTTCAGTTTATGGGTTTTCATTATATATACGATAAAAAGGATGCAAACACATAATTGATTAGATAATAACCTTAAATACTTCATTTTCAACCATCTATTTGTTTCTCGTTAAAATACTGAGTAAGATATTGAAAAGGGGAGAAGTTCGGTTTTTATTGCATATATCGACGTTTCAGCCGGATTAGAGCGGTTTTACGTGTACATCTTCCATCGGTAATATAAACGGAAAATCAGGAACATTTTAGTTAATTCTAATGAAAACACATTGTTTTTTATCATTTGTATTGGAAACAACATTGTCATATGTCTTTTCTTGGATCTAAATAATACGAAACCTCGCTCTATGATTTGAAGTTAAAATCATTAAATATGGTAAAATAGTGACTTTTTCACGTTAATCATGTAGTTTGATATTACGTAAATATATCCATTTTCACCAATATTTCGATACTATTTCTTGTAGTATCACGATATGTGATTTGATCTTCAAATCTCAGAATGTCGCATAATATTGCAATTTAGGCAAGTTTTCTTGCATTTTGTTTCGTACGAAAAATCATCGAATTTAGCAATATTTTGACGTTTATCATCCCCTTTTCCTCTGTGTGATTTAAACAAAATATAATCGAATTAGGCAATATTTTGCCGTTTTTCCACGTTTTTGTGAATTTTCAGTTTATGGGTTTTTATTATATATACGATAAAAATGATGCAAACACATAATTGATTAGATAATAACCTTAAATACTTCATTTTCAACCATCTTTTTGTTTCTCTCTAAAATACTGAGTAAGATATTGAAAAGGGGAGAAGTTCGGTTTTTATTTCATATATCGACGTTTCAGCCGGATTAAAGCGGTTTTACGTGTACATCTTCCATCGGTAATATAAACGGAAAATCAGCAACATTTTAGTTCATTCTAATGAAAACACATTGTTTTTTATCATTTGTATTGGAAACAACATTGTCATATGTCTTTTCTTGGATCTAAATAATACGAAACCTCGCTCTATGATTTGAAGTTAAAATCCTCAAATATGGTAAAATAGTGACTTTTTTCACGTTTTTCATGTAGTTTGATAATACGTAAATATATTCATTTTTACCAATATTTCGATACTATTTCATGTAGTATCACGATATGTGATTTGGCTTTCAAATCTCAGAATGTCGCATAATATTACATTTTAAGCAAGTTTTCTTGCATTTTGTTTCGTACGAAAAATCATCGAATTTAGCAATATTTTGACGTTTATCATCCCCTTTTCCTCTGTGTGATTTAAACAAAATTTAATCGAATTAGGCAATATTTTGCCGTTTTTCCACGTTTTTTTGAGTTTTCAGTTTATGGGTTTTCATTATATATACGATAAAAAGGATGCAAACACATAATTGATTAGATAATAACCTTAAATACTTCATTTTCAACCATTTATTTGTTTCTCGTTAAAATACTGAGTAAGATATTGAAAAGGGGAGAAATTCGGTTTTTATTGCATATATCGACGTTTCAGCCGGATTAGAGCGGTTTTACGTGTACATCTTCCATCGGTAATATAAACGGAAAATCAGGAACATTTTAGTTAATTCTAATGAAAACACATTGTTTTTTATCATTTGTATTGGAAACAACATTGTCATATGTCTTTTCTTGGATCTAAATAATACGAAACCTCGCTCTATGATTTGAAGTTAAAATCCTTAAATATGGTAAAATAGTGACTTTTTCACGTTAATCATGTAGTTTGATATTACGTAAATATATCCATTTTCACCAATATTTCGATACTATTACTTGTAGTATCACGATATGTGATTTGGTCTTCAAATCTCATAATGTCGCATAATATTGCAATTTAGGCAAGTTTTCTTGCATTTTGTTTCGTACGAAAAATCATCGAATTTAGCAATATTTTGACGTTTATCATCCCCTTTTCCTCTGTGTGATTTAAACAAAATATAATCGAATTAGGCAATATTTGGCCGTTTTTCCACGTTTTTGTGAATTTTCAGTTTATGGGTTTTTATTATATATACGATAAAAATGATGCAAACACATAATTGATTAGACAATAACCTTAAATACTTCATTTTCAACCATCTATTTGTTTCTCTCTAAAATACTGAGTAAGATATTGAAAAGGGGAGAAGTTCGGTTTTTATTTCATATATCGACGTTTCAGCCGGATTAAAGCGGTTTTACGTGTACATCTTCCATCGGTAATATAAACGGAAAATCAGCAACATTTTAGTTCATTCTAATGAAAACACATTGTTTTTTATCATTTGTATTGGAAACAACATTGTCATATGTCTTTTCTTGGATCTAAATAATACGAAACCTCGCTCTATGATTTGAAGTTAAAATCCTCAAATATGGTAAAATAGTGACTTTTTTCACGTTTTTCATGTAGTTTGATAATACGTAAATATATTCATTTTTACCAATATTTCGATACTATTTCATGTAGTATCACGATATGTGATTTGGCTTTCAAATCTCAGAATGTCGCATAATATTACATTTTAAGCAAGTTTTCTTGCATTTTGTTTCGTACGATAAATCATCGAATTTAGCAATATTTTGACGTTTATCATCCCCTTTTCCTCTGTGTGATTTAAACAAAATATAATCGAATTAGGCAATATTTTGCCGTTTTTCCACGTTTTTGTGAATTTTCAGTTTATGGGTTTTCATTATATATACAATAAAAATGATGCAAACACATAATTGATTAGATAATAACCTTAAATACTTCATTTCCAACCATCTATTTGTTTCTCGTTAAAATACTGAGTAAGATATTGAAAAGGGGAGAAGTTCGGTTTTTATTGCATATATCGACGTTTCAGCCGGATTAGAGCGGTTTTACGTGTACATCTTCCATCGGTAATATAAACGGAAAATCAGCAACATTTTAGTTCATTCTAATGAAAACACATTGTTTTTTATCATTTGTATTGGAACCAACATTGTCAAAGGTCTTTTCTTGGATCTAAATAATACGAAACCTCGCTCTATGATTTGAAGTTAAAATCCTCAAATATGGTAAATTAGTGACTTTTTTCACGTTTTTCATGTAGTTTGATAATACGTAAATATATTAATTTCTACTAATATTTCGATACTATTTCATGTAGTATCACGATATGTGATTTGGCTTTCAAATCTCAGAATGTCGCATAATATTACATTTTAAGCAAGTTTTCTTGCATTTTGTTTCGTACGAAAAATCATCGAATTTAGCAATATTTTGACGTTTATCATCCCCTTTTCCTCTGTGTGATTTAAACAAAATATAATCGAATTACGCAATATTTTGCCGTTTTTCCACGTTTTTGTGAATTTTCAGTTTATGGGTTTTCATTATATATACGATAAAAATGATGCAAACACATAATTGATTAGATAATAACCTTAAATACTTCATTTTCAACCATCTATTTGTTTCTCGCTAAAATACTGAGTAAGATATTGAAAAGGGGAGAAGTTTAGTTTTTATTGCATATATCTACGTTTCAGCCGGATTAGAGCGGTTTTACGTGTACATCTTCCATCGGTAATATAAACGGAAAATCAGCAACATTTTAGTTAATTCTAATGAAAACACATTGTTTTTTATCATTTGTATTGGAAACAACATTGTCATATGTCTTTTCTTGGATCTAAATAATACGAAACCTCGCTCTATGATTTGAAGTTAAAATCCTCAAATATGGTAAATTAGTGACTTTTCACGTTTTTCATGTAGTTTGATAATACGTAAATATATTCATTTTTACCAATATTTCGATACTATTTCATGAAGTATCACGATATGTGATTTGGCTTTCAAATCTCAGAATGTCGCATAATATTACATTTTAAGCAAGTTTTCTTGCATTTTGTTTCGTACGAAAAATCATCGAATTTAGCAATATTTTGACGTTTATCATCCCCTTTTCCTCTGTGTGATTTAAACAAAATATAATCGAATTAGGCAATATTTTGCCGTTTTTCCACGTTTTTTTGAGTTTTCAGTTTATGGGTTTTCATTATATATACGATAAAAATGATGCAAACACATAATTGATTAGATAATAACCTTAAATACTTCATTTTCAACCATCTATTTGTTTCTCGCTAAAATACTGAGTAAGATATTGAAAAGGGGAGAAGTTCGGTTTTTATTTCATATATCGACGTTTCAGCCGGATTAGAGCGGTTTTACGTGTACATCTTCCATCGGTAATATAAACGGAAAATCAGGAACATTTTAGTTAATTCTAATGAAAACACAATGTTTTTTATCATTTGTATTGGAAACAACATTGTCATATGTCTTTTCTTGGATCTAAATAATACGAAACCTCGCTCTATGATTTGAAGTTAAAATCCTTAAATATGGTAAAATAGTGACTTTCACGTTAATCATGTAGTTTGATATTACGAAAATATATCCATTTTCACCAATATTTCGATACTATTTCTTGTAGTATCACGATATGTGATTTGATCTTCAAATCTCAGAATGTCGCATAATATTGCAATTTAGGCAAGTTTTCTTGCATTTTGTTTCGTACGAAAAATCATCGAATTTAGCAATATTTTGACGTTTATCATCCCCTTTTCCTCTGTGTGATTTAAACAAAATATAATCGAATTAGGCAATATTTTGCCGTTTTTCCACGTTTTTGTGAATTTTCAGTTTATGGGTTTTTATTATATATACGATAAAAATGATGCAAACACATAATTGATTAGATAATAACCTTAAATACTTCATTTTCAACCGTCTATTTGTTTCTCTCTAAAATACTGAGTAAGATATTGAAAAGGGGAGAAGTTCGGTTTTTATTTCATATATCGACGTTTCAGCCGGATTAAAGCGGTTTTACGTGTACATCTTCCATCGGTAATATAAACGGAAAATCAGCAACATTTTAGTTCATTCTAATGAAAACACATTGTTTTTTATCATTTGTATTGGAAACAACATTGTCATATGTCTTTTCTTGGATCTAAATAATACGAAACCTCGCTCTATGATTTGAAGTTAAAATCCTCAAATATGGTAAAATAGTGACTTTTTTCACGTTTTTCATGTAGTTTGATAATACGTAAATATATTCATTTTTACCAATATTTCGATACTATTTCATGTAGTATCACGATATGTGATTTGGCTTTCAAATCTCAGAATGTCGCATAATATTACATTTTAAGCAAGTTTTCTTGCATTTTGTTTCGTACGAAAAATCATCGAATTTAGCAATATTTTGACGTTTATCATCCCCTTTTCCTCTGTGTGATTTAAACAAAATTTAATCGAATTAGGCAATATTTTGCCGTTTTTCCACGTTTTTTTGAGTTTTCAGTTTATGGGTTTTCATTATATATACGATAAAAAGGATGCAAACACATAATTGATTAGATAATAACCTTAAATACTTCATTTTCAACCATCTATTTGTTTCTCGTTAAAATACTGAGTAAGATATTGAAAAGGGGAGAAGTTCGGTTTTTATTGCATATATCGACGTTTCAGCCGGATTAGAGCGGTTTTACGTGTACATCTTCCATCGGTAATATAAACGGAAAATCAGGAACATTTTAGTTAATTCTAATGAAAACACATTGTTTTTTATCATTTGTATTGGAAACAACATTGTCATATGTCTTTTCTTGGATCTAAATAATACGAAACCTCGCTCTATGATTTGAAGTTAAAATCCTTAAATATGGTAAAATAGTGACTTTTTCACGTTAATCATGTAGTTTGATATTACGTAAATATATCCATTTTCACCAATATTTCGATACTATTACTTGTAGTATCACGATATGTGATTTGGTCTTCAAATCTCATAATGTCGCATAATATTGCAATTTAGGCAAGTTTTCTTGCATTTTGTTTCGTACGAAAAATCATCGAATTTAGCAATATTTTGACGTTTATCATCCCCTTTTCCTCTGTGTGATTTAAACAAAATATAATCGAATTAGGCAATATTTTGCCGTTTTTCCACGTTTTTGTGAATTTTCAGTTTATGGGTTTTTATTATATATACGATAAAAATGATGCAAACACATAATTGATTAGACAATAACCTTAAATACTTCATTTTCAACCATCTATTTGTTTCTCTCTAAAATACTGAGTAAGATATTGAAAAGGGGAGAAGTTCGGTTTTTATTTCATATATCGACGTTTCAGCCGGATTAAAGCGGTTTTACGTGTACATCTTCCATCGGTAATATAAACGGAAAATCAGCAACATTTTAGTTCATTCTAATGAAAACACATTGTTTTTTATCATTTGTATTGGAAACAACATTGTCATATGTCTTTTCTTGGATCTAAATAATACGAAACCTCGCTCTATGATTTGAAGTTAAAATCCTCAAATATGGTAAAATAGTGACTTTTTTCACGTTTTTCATGTAGTTTGATAATACGTAAATATATTCATTTTTACCAATATTTCGATACTATTTCATGTAGTATCACGATATGTGATTTGGCTTTCAAATCTCAGAATGTCGCATAATATTACATTTTAAGCAAGTTTTCTTGCATTTTGTTTCGTACGAAAAATCATCGAATTTAGCAATATTTTGACGTTTATCATCCCCTTTTCCTCTGTGTGATTTAAACAAAATTTAATCGAATTAGGCAATATTTTGCCGTTTTTCCACGTTTTTTTGAGTTTTCAGTTTATGGGTTTTCATTATATATACGATAAAAATGATGCAAACACATAATTGATTAGATAATAACCTTAAATACTTCATTTTCAACCATCTATTTGTTTCTCGCTAAAATACTGAGTAAGATATTGAAAAGGGGAGAAGTTCGGTTTTTATTTCATATATCGACGTTTCAGCCGGATTAGAGCGGTTTTACGTGTACATCTTCCATCGGTAATATAAACGGAAAATCAGGAACATTTTAGTTAATTCTAATGAAAACACAATGTTTTTTATCATTTGTATTGGAAACAACATTGTCATATGTCTTTTCTTGGATCTAAATAATACGAAACCTCGCTCTATGATTTGAAGTTAAAATCCTTAAATATGGTAAAATAGTGACTTTCACGTTAATCATGTAGTTTGATATTACGAAAATATATCCATTTTCACCAATATTTCGATACTATTTCTTGTAGTATCACGATATGTGATTTGATCTTCAAATCTCAGAATGTCGCATAATATTGCAATTTAGGCAAGTTTTCTTGCATTTTGTTTCGTACGAAAAATCATCGAATTTAGCAATATTTTGACGTTTATCATCCCCTTTTCCTCTGTGTGATTTAAACAAAATATAATCGAATTAGGCAATATTTTGCCGTTTTTCCACGTTTTTGTGAATTTTCAGTTTATGGGTTTTTATTATATATACGATAAAAATGATGCAAACACATAATTGATTAGATAATAACCTTAAATACTTCATTTTCAACCATCTATTTGTTTCTCTCTAAAATACTGAGTAAGATATTGAAAAGGGGAGAAGTTCGGTTTTTATTTCATATATCGACGTTTCAGCCGGATTAAAGCGGTTTTACGTGTACATCTTCCATCGGTAATATAAACGGAAAATCAGCAACATTTTAGTTCATTCTAATGAAAACACATTGTTTTTTATCATTTGTATTGGAAACAACATTGTCATATGTCTTTTCTTGGATCTAAATAATACGAAACCTCGCTCTATGATTTGAAGTTAAAATCCTCAAATATGGTAAAATAGTGACTTTTTCACGTTTTTCATGTAGTTTGATAATACGTAAATATATTCATTTTTACCAATATTTCGATACTATTTCATGTAGTATCACGATATGTTATTTGGCTTTCAAATCTCAGAATGTCGCATAATATTACATTTTAAGCAAGTTTTCTTGCATTTTGTTTCGTACGAAAAATCATCGAATTTAGCAATATTTTGACGTTTATCATCCCCTTTTCCTCTGTGTGATTTAAACAAAATTTAATCGAATTAGGCAATATTTTGCCGTTTTTCCACGTTTTTTTGAGTTTTCAGTTTATGGGTTTTCATTATATATACGATAAAAAGGATGCAAACACATAATTGATTAGATAATAACCTTAAATACTTCATTTTCAACCATCTATTTGTTTCTCGTTAAAATACTGAGTAAGATATTGAAAAGGGGAAAAGTTCGGTTTTTATTGCATATATCGACGTTTCAGCCGGATTAGAGCGGTTTTACGTGTACATCTTCCATCGGTAATATAAACGGAAAATCAGGAACATTTTAGTTAATTCTAATGAAAACACATTGTTTTTTATCATTTGTATTGGAAACAACATTGTCATATGTCTTTTCTTGGATCTAAATAATACGAAACCTCGCTCTATGATTTGAAGTTAAAATCCTTAAATATGGTAAAATAGTGACTTTTTCACGTTAATCATGTAGTTTGATATTACGTAAATATATCCATTTTCACCAATATTTCGATACTATTACTTGTAGTATCACGATATGTGATTTGGTCTTCAAATCTCATAATGTCGCATAATATTGCAATTTAGGCAAGTTTTCTTGCATTTTGTTTCGTACGAAAAATCATCGAATTTAGCAATATTTTGACGTTTATCATCCCCTTTTCCTCTGTGTGATTTAAACAAAATATAATCGAATTAGGCAATATTTTGCCGTTTTTCCACGTTTTTGTGAATTTTCAGTTTATGGGTTTTTATTATATATACGATAAAAATGATGCAAACACATAATTGATTAGACAATAACCTTAAATACTTCATTTTCAACCATCTATTTGTTTCTCTCTAAAATACTGAGTAAGATATTGAAAAGGGGAGAAGTTCGGTTTTTATTTCATATATCGACGTTTCAGCCGGATTAGAAGCGGTTTTACGTGTACATCTTCCATCGGTAATATAAACGGAAAATCAGGAACATTTTAGTTAATTCTAATGAAAACACATTGTTTTTTATCATTTGTATTGGAAACAACATTGTCATATGTCTTTTCTTGGATCTAAATAATACGAAACCTCGCTCTATGATTTGAAGTTAAAATCCTTAAATATGGTAAAATAGTGACTTTTTTCACGTTTATCATGTAGTTTGATAATTACGTAAATATATTCCATTTTCACCAATATTTCGATACTATTTCATGTAGTATCACGATATGTGATTTGGTCTTCAAATCTCAGAATGTCGCATAATATTGCAATTTAAGGCAAGTTTTCTTGCATTTTGTTTCGTACGAAAAATCATCGAATTTAGCAATATTTTGACGTTTATCATCCCCTTTTCCTCTGTGTGATTTAAACAAAATATAATCGAATTAGGCAATATTTTGCCGTTTTTCCACGTTTTTGTGAGTTTTCAGTTTATGGGTTTTCATTATATATACGATAAAAATGATGCAAACACATAATTGATTAGATAATAACCTTAAATACTTCATTTTCAACCATCTATTTGTTTCTCGCTAAAATACTGAGTAAGATATTGAAAAGGGGAGAAGTTAGGTTTTTATTGCATATATCTACGTTTCAGCCGGATTAGAGCGGTTTTACAGTGTACATCTTCCATCGGTAATATAAACGGAAAATCAGCAACATTTTAGTTCATTCTAATGAAAACACATTGTTTTTTATCATTTGTATTGGAAACAACATTGTCAATGTCTTTTCTTGGATCTAAATAATACGAAACCTCGCTCTATGATTTGAAGTTAAAATCCTCAAATATGGTAAAATAGTGACTTTTTCACGTTTATCATGTAGTTTGATATTACGTAAATATATTCCATTTTCACCAATATTTCGATACTATTTACTGTAGTATCACGATATGTGATTTGGTCTTTCAAATCTCATAATGTCGCATAAGTATTACAATTTAGGCAAGTTTTCTTGCATTTTGTTTCGTACGAAAAATCATCGAATTTAGCAATATTTTGACGTTTATCATCCCCTTTTCCTCTGTGTGATTTAAACAAAATATAATCGAATTAGGCAACATTTTGCCGTTTTTTCCACGTTTTTGTGAAGTTTTCAGTTTATGGGTTTTCATTATATATACAATAAAAATGATGCAAACACATAATTGATTAGATAATAACCTTAAATACTTCATTTTCAACCATCTATTTGTTTCTCGCTTAAAATACTGAGTAAGATATTGAAAAGGGGAGAAGTTCGGTTTTTATTTCATATATCGACGTTTCAGCCGGATTAGAGCGGTTTTACGTGTACATCTTCCATCGGTAATATAACCGGAAAATCAGGAACATTTTAGTTAATTCTAATGAAAACACATTGTTTTTTATCATTTGTATTGGAACCAACATTGTCAATATGTCTTTTCTTGGATCTAAATAATACTAAACCTCGCTCTATGAATTTGAAGTTAAAATCCTTAAATATGGTAAATAGTGACTTTCACGTTAATCATGTAGTTTGATATTACGTAAATATATCCATTTTCACCAATATTTCGATACTATTTCTTGTAGTATCACGATATGTGATTTGGTCTTCAAATCTCAGAATGTCGCATAATATTGCAATTTAGGCAAGTTTTCTTGCATTTTGTTTCGTACGAAAAATCATCGAATTTAGCAATATTTTGACGTTTATCATCCCCTTTTCCTCTGTGTGATTTAAACAAAATATAATCGAATTAGGCAATATTTTGCCGTTTTTCCACGTTTTTGTGAATTTTCAGTTTATGGGTTTTCATTATATATACGATAAAAATGATGCAAACACATAATTGATTAGATAATAACCTTAAATACTTCATTTTCAACCATCTATTTGTTTCTCGCTAAAATACTGAGTAAGATATTGAAAAGGGGAGAAGTTTAGTTTTTATTGCATATATCTACGTTTCAGCCGCATTAGAGCGGTTTTACGTGTACATCTTCCATCGGTAATATAAACGGAAAATCAGCAACATTTTAGTTCATTCTAATGAAAACACATTGTTTTTTATCATTTGTATTGGAAACAACATTGTCAAATGTCTTTTCTTGGATCTAAATAATACGAAACCTCGCTCTATGATTTGAAGTTAAAATCCTCAAATATGGTAAATTAGTGACTTTTTTCACGTTTTCATGTAGTTTGATAATACGTAAATATATTAATTTTTACCAATATTTCGATACTATTTCATGTAGTATCACGATATGTGATTTGGCTTTCAAATCTCAGAATGTCGCATAATATTACATTTTAAGCAAGTTTTCTTGCATTTTGTTTCGTTACGAAAAATCATCGAATTTAGCAATATTTTGACGTTTATCATCCCCTTTTCCTCTGTGTGATTTTAAACAAAATATAATCGAATTACGCAATATTTTGCCGTTTTTTCCACGTTTTTGTGAATTTCAGTTTATGGGTTTTTCATTATATATACGATAAAAATGATGCAAAACACATAATTGATTAGATAATAACCTTAAATACTTCATTTCCAACCATCTATTTGTTTCTCGTTAAAATACTGAGCAAGATATTGAAAAGGGGAGAAGTTCGGTTTTTATTGCATATATCGACGTTTCAGCCGGATTAGAGCGGTTTTACGTGTACATCTTCCATCGGTAATATAAACGGAAAATCAGCAACATTTTAGTTCATTCTAATGAAAACACATTGTTTTTTATCATTTGTATTGGAACCAACATTGTCAAATGTCTTTTCTTGGATCTAAATAATACGAAACCTCGCTCTATGAATTGAAGTTAAAATCCTCAAATATGGTAAATTAGTGACTTTTTCACGTTTTTCATGTAGTTTGATAATACGTAAATATATTAATTTCTACCAATATTTCGATACTATTTCATGTAGTATCACGATATGTGATTTGGCTCTTCAAATCTCAGAATGTCGCATAATATTACAATTTTAAGGCAAGTTTTTCTTGCATTTTGTTTCGTACGAAAAATCATCGAATTTAGCAATATTTTGACGTTTATCATCCCCTTTTCCTCTGTGTGATTTAAACAAAATATAATCGAATTAGGCAATATTTTTGCCGTTTTTCCACGTTTTTGTTGAATTTTCAGTTTATGGGTTTTCATTATATATACAATAAAATGATGCAAACACATAATTGATTAGATAATAACCTTAAATACTTCATTTTCCAACCATCTATTTGTTTCTCGTAAAATACTGAGTAAGATATTGAAAAGGGGAGAAGTTCGGTTTTTATTGCATATATCGACGTTTCAGCCGGATTAGAGCGGTTTTACGTGTACATCTTCCATCGGTAATATAAACGGAAAATCAGCAACATTTTAGTTCATTCTAATGAAAACACATTGTTTTTTATCATTTGTATTGGAACCAACATTGTCAAAGGTCTTTTCTTGGATCTAAATAATACGAAACCTCGCTCTATGATTTGAAGTTAAAATCCTCAAATATGGTAAATTAGTGACTTTTTTCACGTTTTTCATGTAGTTTTGATAATACGTAAATATATTAATTTCTACCAATATTTCGATACTATTTCATGTAGTATCACGATATGTGATTTGGCTTTCAAATCTCAGAATGTCGCATAATATTACATTTTAAGCAAGTTTTCTTGCATTTTGTTTCGTACGAAAAATCATCGAATTTAGCAATATTTTGACGTTTATCATCCCCTTTTCCTCTGTGTGATTTAAACAAAATATAATCGAATTACGCAATATTTTGCCGTTTTTCCACGTTTTTGTGAATTTTCAGTTTATGGGTTTTCATTATATATACGATAAAAATGATGCAAACACATAATTGATTAGATAATAACCTTAAATACTTCATTTTCAACCATCTATTTGTTTCTCGCTAAAATACTGAGTAAGATATTGAAAAGGGGAGAAGTTAGTTTTTATTGCATATATCTACGTTTCAGCCGGATTAGAGCGGTTTTACGTGTACATCTTCCATCGGTAATATAAACGGAAAATCACAACACATTTTAGTTCATTCTAATGAAAACACATTGTTTTTTATCATTTGTATTGGAAACAACATTGTCATATGTCTTTTCTTGGATCTAAATAATACGAAACCTCGCTCTATGATTTGAAGTTAAAATCCTCAAATATGGTAAAATAGTGATTTTTCACGTTTTTCATGTAGTTTGATAATACGTAAAATATTCATTTTTACCAATATTTCGATACTATTTCATGTAGTATCACGATATGTGATTTGGCTTTCAAATCTCAGAATGTCGCATAATATTACATTTTAAGCAAGTTTTCTTGCATTTTGTTTCGTACGAAAAATCATCGAATTTAGCAATATTTTGACGTTTATCATCCCCTTTTCCTCTGTGTGATTTAAACAAAATATAATCGAATTAGGCAATATTTGCCGTTTTTCCACGTTTTTGTGAATTTTCAGTTTATGGGTTTTCATTATATATACGATAAAAATGATGCAAACACATAATTGATTAGATAATAACCTTAAATACTTCATTTTCAACCATCTATTGTTTCTCGCTAAAATACTGAGTAAGATATTGAAAAGGGGAGAAGTTCGGTTTTTATGCATATATCGACGTTCAGCCGGATTAGAGCGGTTTTACGTGTACATCTTCCATCGGTAATATAAACGGAAAATCAACAACATTTAGTTCATTCTAATGAAAACACATTGTTTTTTATCATTTGTATTGGAAACAACATTGTCATATGTCTTTTCTTGGATCTAAATAATACGAAACCTCGCTCTATGATTTGAAGTTAAAATCCTCAAATATGGTAAAAATAGTGACTTTTTTTCATGTTTTTCATGTAGTTTGATAATACGTAAATATATTCATTTTTACCAATATTTCGATACTATTTCATGTAGTATCACGATATGTGATTTGGCTTTCAAATCTCAGAATGTCGCATAATATTATATTTTAAGCAAGTTTTCTTGCATTTTGTTTCGTACGAAAAATCATCGAATTTAGCAATATTTGACGTTTATCATCCCCTTTTCCTCTGTGTGATTTAAACAAAATATAATCGAATTAGGCAATATTTGCCGTTTTTCCACGTTTTTTTGAGTTTTCAGTTTATGGGTTTTCATTATATATACGATAAAAAATGATGCAAACACATAATTGATTAGATAATAACCTTAAATACTTCATTTTCAACCATCTATTTGTTTCTCGTTAAAATACTTAAGATATTGAAAAGGGGAGAAGTTCGGTTTTTATTGCATATATCGACGTTTCAGCCGGATTAGAGCGGTTTTACGTGTACATCTTCCATCGGTAATATAAACGGAAAATCAGGAACATTTAGTTAATTCTAATGAAAACACATTGTTTTTTATCATTTGTATTGGAAACAACATTGTCAAAGGTCTTTTCTTGGATCTAAATAATACGAAACCTCGCTCTATGATTTGAAGTTAAAATCCTCAAATATGGTAAATAGTGACTTTTTTCACGTTTTTCATGTAGTTTGATAATACGTAAATATATTTTCTACCAATATTTCGATACTATTTCATGTAGTATCACGATATGTGATTTGGCTTTCAAATCTCAGAATGTC
>NC_091190.1:141089-214929 GCF_040958095.1 Procambarus clarkii
AAAAGGGGATGATAAACGTCAAAATATTGCTAAATTCGATGATTTTTCGTTGGAAACAAAATGCAAGAAAAACTTGCTTAAAATGCAATATTATGCGACATTCTGAGATTTAAAGGCCAAATCACATATCGTGATACTACATGAAATAGTATCGAAATATTGGTAAAATGAATATATTTACGTATTATCAAACTACATGAAAAACGTGAAAAAAGTCACTACTTTACCATATTTGAGGATTTTAACTTCAAATCATAGAGCGAGGTTTCGTATTATTTAGATCCAAGAAAAGACTATCTTACTCAGTATTTTAACGAGAAACAAATAGATAGTTGAAAATGAAGTATTTAAGGTTATTATCTAATCAATTATGTGTTTGCATCATTTTTATCGTATATATAATGAAAACCCATAAATTAAAAATTCACAAAAACGTGGAAAAACGGCAAAATATTGCCTAATTCGATTATATTTTGTTTAAATCTCACAGAGGAAAAGGGGATGATAAACGTCAAAATATTGTTAAATTCGATGATTTTTCGTACGAAACAAAATGCAAGAAAACTGGACTAAAATTCAATATTATGCGACATTCTGAGATTTGAAGGCCAAATCACATATCGTGATACTACATGAAATAGTATCGAAATATTGGTAAAAATGAATATATTTACGTATTATCAAACTACATGAAAAACGTCAAAAAAGTCACTATTTAACCATATTTAAGGATTTTAACTTCAAAACATAGAGCGAGGTTTCGGATTATTTAGATCCAAGAAAAGACATATGAAAATGTTGTTTCCAATACAAATGATAAAACCAATGTGTTTTCATTAGAATTAACTAAAATATTCCTGATTTTCCGTTTATATTACCGACGGAAGATGTACACGAAAACATCTCTATTCCGGATGAAACGTCGATATATACAATAAAAACCGAACTTCTCCCCTTTTCAATATCTTACAATTAATCTTTCAATATTTCAATATTTTAACGAGAAACAAATAGATGATTGAAAATGAAGTATTTAAGGTTATTATCTAATAAATTATGTGTTTGCATCATTTTTATCGTATATATAATGAATATACCATAAACTGAAAATTCACAAAAACAAAGAAAAACGGCAAAATATTGCCTAATTCGATGATATTTTGTTTAAATCACACAGAGGAAAAGGGGATGGTAAACGTCAAAATATTGCTAAATTCGATGATTTTTAGTACGAAACAAAATGCAAGAAAACTTGCTTAAAATGCAATATTATGCGACATTCTGAGATTTGAAGGCCAAATCACATATCGTGATACTACATGAAATAGTATCGAAATATTGGTAAAAATGAATATATTTACGTATTATCAAACTACATGAAAAACGTGAAAAACGTCACTATTTTACCATATTTGAGGATTTTAACTTCAAATCATAGAGCGAGGTTTCGTATTATTTAGATCCTAGAAAAGACATATGACAATGTTGTTTCCAATACAAATGATAAAAAACAATGTGTTTTCATTAGAATTAACTAAAAAGTTGTTGATTTTCCGTTTATATTACCGATGGAAGATGTACACGTAAAACCGCTCTAATCCGGCTGAAACGTCGATATATGCAATAAAAACCGAACTTCTCCCCTTTTCAATATCTTACTCAGTATTTTAACGAGAAACAAATAGATAGTTGAAAATGAAGTATTTAAGGTTATTATCTAATCAATTATGTGTTTGCATAATTTTTATCGTATATATAATGAATTAATACAAATAGACTGAAAATTCACAAAAACGTGGAAAAACTGCAAAATATTGCCTAATTCGATGATATTTTGTTTAAATCATATGAAGGAAAAGGGGGATGATAAACGTCAAAATATTGCTAAATTCGATGATTTTTCGTACGAAACAAAATGCAAGAAAACTTGCTTAAAATTCAATATTATGCGACATTCTGAGATTTGAAGGCCAAATCACATATCGTGATACTACATGAAATAGTATCGAAATATTGGTAAAAATGAATATATTTACGTATTATCAAACTACATGAAAAACGTCAAAAAAGTCACTATTTAACCATATTTAAGGATTTTAACTTCAAAACATAGAGCGAGGTTTCGGATTATTTAGATCCAAGAAAAGACATATGAAAATGTTGTTTCCAATACAAATGATAAAACCAATGTGTTTTCATTAGAATTAACTAAAATATTCCTGATTTTCCGTTTATATTACCGACGGAAGATGTACACGAAAACATCTCTATTCCGGATGAAACGTCGATATATACAATAAAAACAGAACATCTCCCCTTTTCAATATCTTACAATTAATCTTTCAATATTTCAATATTTTAACGAGAAACAAATAGATGATTAAAAATGAAGTATTTAAGGTTATTATCTAATAAATTATGTGTTTGCATCATTTTTATCGTATATATAATGAATTAATACCCATAGACTGAAAATTCACAAAAAAGAAGGAAAAACGGCAAAATATTGCCTAATTCGATTATATTTTGTTTAAATCACCCAGACGAAAAGGGGATGATAAACGTCAAAATATTGCTAAATTCGATGATTTTTCGTTGGAAACAAAATGCAAGAAAACTTGCTTAAAATGCAATATTATGCGACATTCTGAGATTTGAAGGCCAAATCACATATCGTGATACTACATGAAATAGTATCGAAATATTGGTAAAATGAATATATTTACGTATTATCAAACTACATGAAAAACGTGAAAAAAGTCACTACTTTACCATATTTGAGGATTTTAACTTCAAATCATAGAGCGAGGTTTCGTATTATTTAGATCCAAGAAAAGACTATCTTACTCAGTATTTTAACGAGAAACAAATAGATAGTTGAAAATGAAGTATTTAAGGTTATTATCTAATCAATTATGTGTTTGCATCATTTTTATCGTATATATAATGAAAACCCATAAATTAAAAATTCACAAAAACGTGGAAAAACGGCAAAATATTGCCTAATTCGATTATATTTTGTTTAAATCTCACAGAGGAAAAGGGGATGATAAACGTCAAAATATTGTTAAATTCGATGATTTTTCGTACGAAACAAAATGCAAGAAAACTTGACTAAAATTCAATATTATGCGACATTCTGAGATTTGAAGGCCAAATCACATATCGTGATACTACATGAAATAGTATCGAAATATTGGTAAAAATGAATATATTTACGTATTATCAAACTACATGAAAAACGTCAAAAAAGTCACTATTTAACCATATTTAAGGATTTTAACTTCAAAACATAGAGCGAGGTTTCGGATTATTTAGATCCAAGAAAAGACATATGAAAATGTTGTTTCCAATACAAATGATAAAACCAATGTGTTTTCATTAGAATTAACTAAAATATTCCTGATTTTCCGTTTATATTACCGACGGAAGATGTACACGAAAACATCTCTATTCCGGATGAAACGTCGATATATACAATAAAAACCGAACTTCTCCCCTTTTCAATATCTTACAATTAATCTTTCAATATTTCAATATTTTAACGAGAAACAAATAGATGATTGAAAATGAAGTATTTAAGGTTATTATCTAATAAATTATGTGTTTGCATCATTTTTATCGTATATATAATGAATATACCATAAACTGAAAATTCACAAAAACAAAGAAAAACGGCAAAATATTGCCTAATTCGATGATATTTTGTTTAAATCACACAGAGGAAAAGGGGATGGTAAACGTCAAAATATTGCTAAATTCGATGATTTTTAGTACGAAACAAAATGCAAGAAAACTTGCTTAAAATGCAATATTATGCGACATTCTGAGATTTGAAGGCCAAATCACATATCGTGATACTACATGAAATAGTATCGAAATATTGGTAAAAATGAATATATTTACGTATTATCAAACTACATGAAAAACGTGAAAAACGTCACTATTTTACCATATTTGAGGATTTTAACTTCAAATCATAGAGCGAGGTTTCGTATTATTTAGATCCTAGAAAAGACATATGACAATGTTGTTTCCAATACAAATGATAAAAAACAATGTGTTTTCATTAGAATTAACTAAAAAGTTGTTGATTTTCCGTTTATATTACCGATGGAAGATGTACACGTAAAACCGCTCTAATCCGGCTGAAACGTCGATATATGCAATAAAAACCGAACTTCTCCCCTTTTCAATATCTTACTCAGTATTTTAACGAGAAACAAATAGATAGTTGAAAATGAAGTATTTAAGGTTATTATCTAATCAATTATGTGTTTGCATAATTTTTATCGTATATATAATGAATTAATACAAATAGACTGAAAATTAACAAAAACGTGGAAAAACTGCAAAATATTGCCTAATTCAATGATATTTTGTTTAAATCATATGAAGGAAAAGGGGGATGATAAACGTCAAAATATTGCTAAATTCGATGATTTTTCGTACGAAACAAAATGCAAGAAAACTTGCTTAAAATTCAATATTATGCGACATTCTGAGATTTGAAGGCCAAATCACGTATCGTGATACTACATGAAATAGTATCGAAATATTGGTAAAAATGAATATATTTACGTATTATCAAACTACATGAAAAACGTCAAAAAAGTCACTATTTAACCATATTTAAGGATTTTAACTTCAAAACATAGAGCGAGGTTTCGGATTATTTAGATCCAAGAAAAGACATATGAAAATGTTGTTTCCAATACAAATGATAAAACCAATGTGTTTTCATTAGAATTAACTAAAATATTCCTGATTTTCCGTTTATATTACCGACGGAAGATGTACACGAAAACATCTCTATTCCGGATGAAACGTCGATATATACAATAAAAACAGAACATCTCCCCTTTTCAATATCTTACAATTAATCTTTCAATATTTCAATATTTTAACGAGAAACAAATAGATGATTAAAAATGAAGTATTTAAGGTTATTATCTAATAAATTATGTGTTTGCATCATTTTTATCGTATATATAATGAATTAATACCCATAGACTGAAAATTCACAAAAAAGAAGGAAAAACGGCAAAATATTGCCTAATTCGATTATATTTTGTTTAAATCACCCAGACGAAAAGGGGATGATAAACGTCAAAATATTGCTAAATTCGATGATTTTTCGTTGGAAACAAAATGCAAGAAAACTTGCTTAAAATGCAATATTATGCGACATTCTGAGATTTGAAGGCCAAATCACATATCGTGATACTACATGAAATAGTATCGAAATATTGGTAAAATGAATATATTTACGTATTATCAAACTACATGAAAAACGTGAAAAAAGTCACTACTTTTCCATATTTGAGGATTTTAACTTCAAATCATAGAGCGAGGTTTCGTATTATTTAGATCCAAGAAAAGACTATCTTACTCAGTATTTTAACGAGAAACAAATAGATAGTTGAAAATGAAGTATTTAAGGTTATTATCTAATCAATTATGTGTTTGCATCATTTTTATCGTATATATAATGAAAACCCATAAATTAAAAATTCACAAAAACGTGGAAAAACGGCAAAATATTGCCTAATTCGATTATATTTTGTTTAAATCTCACAGAGGAAAAGGGGATGATAAACGTCAAAATATTGTTAAATTCGATGATTTTTCGTACGAAACAAAATGCAAGAAAACTTGACTAAAATTCAATATTATGCGACATTCTGAGATTTGAAGGCCAAATCACATATCGTGATACTACATGAAATAGTATCGAAATATTGGTAAAAATGAATATATTTACGTATTATCAAACTACATGAAAAACGTCAAAAAAGTCACTATTTAACCATATTTAAGGATTTTAACTTCAAAACATAGAGCGAGGTTTCGGATTATTTAGATCCAAGAAAAGACATATGAAAATGTTGTTTCCAATACAAATGATAAAACCAATGTGTTTTCATTAGAATTAACTAAAATATTCCTGATTTTCCGTTTATATTACCGACGGAAGATGTACACGAAAACATCTCTATTCCGGATGAAACGTCGATATATACAATAAAAACCGAACTTCTCCCCTTTTCAATATCTTACAATTAATCTTTCAATATTTCAATATTTTAACGAGAAACAAATAGATGATTGAAAATGAAGTATTTAAGGTTATTATCTAATAAATTATGTGTTTGCATCATTTTTATCGTATATATAATGAATATACCATAAACTGAAAATTCACAAAAACAAAGAAAAACGGCAAAATATTGCCTAATTCGATGATATTTTGTTTAAATCACACAGAGGAAAAGGGGATGGTAAACGTCAAAATATTGCTAAATTCGATGATTTTTAGTACGAAACAAAATGCAAGAAAACTTGCTTAAAATGCAATATTATGCGACATTCTGAGATTTGAAGGCCAAATCACATATCGTGATACTACATGAAATAGTATCGAAATATTGGTAAAAATATATATATTTACGTATTATCAAACTACATGAAAAACGTGAAAAACGTCACTATTTTACCATATTTGAGGATTTTAACTTCAAATCATAGAGCGAGGTTTCGTATTATTTAGATCCTAGAAAAGACATATGACAATGTTGTTTCCAATACAAATGATAAAAAACAATGTGTTTTCATTAGAATTAACAAAAAAGTTGTTGATTTTCCGTTTATATTACCGATGGAAGATGTACACGTAAAACCGCTCTAATCCGGCTGAAACGTCGATATATGCAATAAAAACCGAACTTCTCCCCTTTTCAATATCTTACTCAGTATTTTAACGAGAAACAAATAGATAGTTGAAAATGAAGTATTTAAGGTTATTATCTAATCAATTATGTGTTTGCATAATTTTTATCGTATATATAATGAATTAATACAAATAGACTGAAAATTCACAAAAACGTGGAAAAACTGCAAAATATTGCCTAATTCGATGATATTTTGTTTAAATCATATGAAGGAAAAGGGGGATGATAAACGTCAAAATATTGCTAAATTCGATGATTTTTCGTACGAAACAAAATGCAAGAAAACTTGCTTAAAATTCAATATTATGCGACATTCTGAGATTTGAAGGCCAAATCACATATCGTGATACTACATGAAATAGTATCGAAATATTGGTAAAAATGAATATATTTACGTATTATCAAACTACATGAAAAACGTCAAAAAAGTCACTATTTAACCATATTTAAGGATTTTAACTTCAAAACATAGAGCGAGGTTTCGGATTATTTAGATCCAAGAAAAGACATATGAAAATGTTGTTTCCAATACAAATGATAAAACCAATGTGTTTTCATTAGAATTAACTAAAATATTCCTGATTTTCCGTTTATATTACCGACGGAAGATGTACACGAAAACATCTCTATTCCGGATGAAACGTCGATATATAAAATAAAAACAGAACATCTCCCCTTTTCAATATCTTACAATTAATCTTTCAATATTTCAATATTTTAACGAGAAACAAATAGATGATTAAAAATGAAGTATTTAAGGTTATTATCTAATAAATTATGTGTTTGCATCATTTTTATCGTATATATAATGAATTAATACCCATAGACTGAAAATTCACAAAAAAAGTAGGAAAAACGGCAAAATATTGCCTAATTCGATTATATTTTGTTTAAATCACCCAGACGAAAAGGGGATGATAAACGTCAAAATATTGCTAAATTCGATGATTTTTCGTTGGAAACAAAATGCAAGAAAACTTGCTTAAAATGCAATATTATGCGACATTCTGAGATTTGAAGGCCAAATCACATATCGTGATACTACATGAAATAGTATCGAAATATTGGTAAAATGAATATATTTACGTATTATCAAACTACATGAAAAACGTGAAAAAAGTCACTACTTTACCATATTTGAGGATTTTAACTTCAAATCATAGAGCGAGGTTTCGTATTATTTAGATCCAAGAAAAGACTATCTTACTCAGTATTTTAACGAGAAACAAATAGATAGTTGAAAATGAAGTATTTAAGGTTATTATCTAATCAATTATGTGTTTGCATCATTTTTATCGTATATATAATGAAAACCCATAAATTAAAAATTCACAAAAACGTGGAAAAACGGCAAAATATTGCCTAATTCGATTATATTTTGTTTAAATCTCACAGAGGAAAAGGGGATGATAAACGTCAAAATATTGTTAAATTCGATGATTTTTCGTACGAAACAAAATGCAAGAAAACTTGACTAAAATTCAATATTATGCGACATTCTGAGATTTGAAGGCCAAATCACATATCGTGATACTACATGAAATAGTATCGAAATATTGGTAAAAATGAATATATTTAAGTATTATCAAACTACATGAAAAACGTCAAAAAAGTCACTATTTAACCATATTTAAGGATTTTAACTTCAAAACATAGAGCGAGGTTTCGGATTATTTAGATCCAAGAAAAGACATATGAAAATGTTGTTTCCAATACAAATGATAAAACCAATGTGTTTTCATTAGAATTAACTAAAATATTACTGATTTTCCGTTTATATTACCGACGGAAGATGTACACGAAAACATCTCTATTCCGGATGAAACGTCGATATATACAATAAAAACCGAACTTCTCCCCTTTTCAATATCTTACAATTAATCTTTCAATATTTCAATATTTTAACGAGAAACAAATAGATGATTGAAAATGAAGTATTTAAGGTTATTATCTAATAAATTATGTGTTTGCATCATTTTTATCGTATATATAATGAATATACCATAAACTGAAAATTCACAAAAACAAAGAAAAACGGCAAAATATTGCCTAATTCGATGATATTTTGTTTAAATCACACAGAGGAAAAGGGGATGGTAAACGTCAAAATATTGCTAAATTCGATGATTTTTAGTACGAAACAAAATGCAAGAAAACTTGCTTAAAATGCAATATTATGCGACATTCTGAGATTTGAAGGCCAAATCACATATCGTGATACTACATGAAATAGTATCGAAATATTGGTAAAAATGAATATATTTACGTATTATCAAACTACATGAAAAACGTGAAAAACGTCACTATTTTACCATATTTGAGCATTTTAACTTCAAATCATAGAGCGAGGTTTCGTATTATTTAGATCCTAGAAAAGACATATGACAATGTTGTTTCCAATACAAATGATAAAAAACAATGTGTTTTCATTAGAATTAACTAAAATATTCCTGATTTTCCGTTTATATTACCGACGGAAGATGTACACGAAAACATCGCTATTCCGGATGAAACGTCGATATATACAATAAAAACCGAACTTCTCCCCTTTTCAATATCTTACAATTAATCTTTCAATATTTCAATATTTTAACGAGAAACAAATAGATGATTGAAAATGAAGTATTTAAGGTTATTATCTAATAAATTATGTGTTTGCATCATTTTTATCGTATATATAATGAATATACCATAAACTGAAAATTCACAAAAACAAAGAAAAACGGCAAAATATTGCCTAATTCGATGATATTTTGTTTAAATCACACAGAGGAAAAGGGGATGGTAAACGTCAAAATATTGCTAAATTCGATGATTTTTAGTACGAAACAAAATGCAAGAAAACTTGCTTAAAATGCAATATTATGCGACATTCTGAGATTTGAAGGCCAAATCACATATCGTGATACTACATGAAATAGTATCGAAATATTGGTAAAAATATATATATTTACGTATTATCAAACTACATGAAAAACGTGAAAAACGTCACTATTTTACCATATTTGAGGATTTTAACTTCAAATCATAGAGCGAGGTTTCGTATTATTTAGATCCTAGAAAAGACATATGACAATGTTGTTTCCAATACAAATGATAAAAAACAATGTGTTTTCATTAGAATTAACTAAAAAGTTGTTGATTTTCCGTTTATATTACCGATGGAAGATGTACACGTAAAACCGCTCTAATCCGGCTGAAACGTCGATATATGCAATAAAAACCGAACTTCTCCCCTTTTCAATATCTTACTCAGTATTTTAACGAGAAACAAATAGATAGTTGAAAATGAAGTATTTAAGGTTATTATCTAATCAATTATGTGTTTGCATAATTTTTATCGTATATATAATGAATTAATACAAATAGACTGAAAATTCACAAAAACGTGGAAAAACTGCAAAATATTGCCTAATTCGATGATATTTTGTTTAAATCATATGAAGGAAAAGGGGGATGATAAACGTCAAAATATTGCTAAATTCGATGATTTTTCGTACGAAACAAAATGCAAGAAAACTTGCTTAAAATTCAATATTATGCGACATTCTGAGATTTGAAGGCCAAATCACATATCGTGATACTACATGAAATAGTATCGAAATATTGGTAAAAATGAATATATTTACGTATTATCAAACTACATGAAAAACGTCAAAAAAGTCACTATTTAACCATATTTAAGGATTTTAACTTCAAAACATAGAGCGAGGTTTCGGATTATTTAGATCCAAGAAAAGACATATGAAAATGTTGTTTCCAATACAAATGATAAAACCAATGTGTTTTCATTAGAATTAACTAAAATATTCCTGATTTTCCGTTTATATTACCGACGGAAGATGTACACGAAAACATCTCTATTCCGGATGAAACGTCGATATATAAAATAAAAACAGAACATCTCCCCTTTTCAATATCTTACAATTAATCTTTCAATATTTCAATATTTTAACGAGAAACAAATAGATGATTAAAAATGAAGTATTTAAGGTTATTATCTAATAAATTATGTGTTTGCATCATTTTTATCGTATATATAATGAATTAATACCCATAGACTGAAAATTCACAAAAAAGTAGGAAAAACGGCAAAATATTGCCTAATTCGATTATATTTTGTTTAAATCACCCAGACGAAAAGGGGATGATAAACGTCAAAATATTGCTAAATTCGATGATTTTTCGTTGGAAACAAAATGCAAGAAAACTTGCTTAAAATGCAATATTATGCGACATTCTGAGATTTGAAGGCCAAATCACATATCGTGATACTACATGAAATAGTATCGAAATATTGGTAAAATGAATATATTTACGTATTATCAAACTACATGAAAAACGTGAAAAAAGTCACTACTTTACCATATTTGAGGATTTTAACTTCAAATCATAGAGCGAGGTTTCGTATTATTTAGATCCAAGAAAAGACTATCTTACTCAGTATTTTAACGAGAAACAAATAGATAGTTGAAAATGAAGTATTTAAGGTTATTATCTAATCAATTATGTGTTTGCATCATTTTTATCGTATATATAATGAAAACCCATAAATTAAAAATTCACAAAAACGTGGAAAAACGGCAAAATATTGCCTAATTCGATTATATTTTGTTTAAATCTCACAGAGGAAAAGGGGATGATAAACGTCAAAATATTGTTAAATTCGATGATTTTTCGTACGAAACAAAATGCAAGAAAACTTGACTAAAATTCAATATTATGCGACATTCTGAGATTTGAAGGCCAAATCACATATCGTGATACTACATGAAATAGTATCGAAATATTGGTAAAAATGAATATATTTACGTATTATCAAACTACATGAAAAACGTCAAAAAAGTCACTATTTAACCATATTTAAGGATTTTAACTTCAAAACATAGAGCGAGGTTTCCGATTATTTAGATCCAAGAAAAGACATATGAAAATGTTGTTTCCAATACAAATGATAAAACCAATGTGTTTTCATTAGAATTAACTAAAATATTCCTGATTTTCCGTTTATATTACCGACGGAAGATGTACACGAAAACATCTCTATTCCGGATGAAACGTCGATATATACAATAAAAACCGAACTTCTCCCCTTTTCAATATCTTACAATTAATCTTTCAATATTTTAATATTTTAACGAGAAACAAATAGATGATTGAAAATGAAGTATTTAAGGTTATTATCTAATAAATTATGTGTTTGCATCATTTTTATCGTATATATAATGAATATACCATAAACTGAAAATTCACAAAAACAAAGAAAAACGGCAAAATATTGCCTAATTCGATGATATTTTGTTTAAATCACACAGAGGAAAAGGGGATGGTAAACGTCAAAATATTGCTAAATTCGATGATTTTTAGTACGAAACAAAATGCAAGAAAACTTGCTTAAAATGCAATATTATGCGACATTCTGAGATTTGAAGGCCAAATCACATATCGTGATACTACATGAAATAGTATCGAAATATTGGTAAAAATGAATATATTTACGTATTATCAAACTACATGAAAAACGTGAAAAACGTCACTATTTTACCATATTTGAGGATTTTAACTTCAAATCATAGAGCGAGGTTTCGTATTATTTAGATCCTAGAAAAGACATATGACAATGTTGTTTCCAATACAAATGATAAAAAACAATGTGTTTTCATTAGAATTAACTAAAAAGTTGTTGATTTTCCGTTTATATTACCGATGGAAGATGTACACGTAAAACCGCTCTAATCCGGCTGAAACGTCGATATATGCAATAAAAACCGAACTTCTCCCCTTTTCAATATCTTACTCAGTATTTTAACGAGAAACAAATAGATAGTTGAAAATGAAGTATTTAAGGTTATTATCTAATCAATTATGTGTTTGCATAATTTTTATCGTATATATAATGAATTAATACAAATAGACTGAAAATTCACAAAAACGTGGAAAAACTGCAAAATATTGCCTAATTCGATGATATTTTGTTTAAATCATATGAAGGAAAAGGGGGATGATAAACGTCAAAATATTGCTAAATTCGATGATTTTTCGTACGAAACAAAATGCAAGAAAACTTGCTTAAAATTCAATATTATGCGACATTCTGAGATTTGAAGGCCAAATCACATATCGTGATACTACATGAAATAGTATCGAAATATTGGTAAAAATGAATATATTTACGTATTATCAAACTACATGAAAAACGTCAAAAAAGTCACTATTTAACCATATTTAAGGATTTTAACTTCAAAACATAGAGCGAGGTTTCGGATTATTTAGATCCAAGAAAAGACATATGAAAATGTTGTTTCCAATACAAATGATAAAACCAATGTGTTTTCATTAGAATTAACTAAAATATTCCTGATTTTCCGTTTATATTACCGACGGAAGATGTACACGAAAACATCTCTATTCCGGATGAAACGTCGATATATAAAATAAAAACAGAACATCTCCCCTTTTCAATATCTTACAATTAATCTTTCAATATTTCAATATTTTAACGAGAAACAAATAGATGATTAAAAATGAAGTATTTAAGGTTATTATCTAATAAATTATGTGTTTGCATCATTTTTATCGTATATATAATGAATTAATACCCATAGACTGAAAATTCACAAAAAAGTAGGAAAAACGGCAAAATATTGCCTAATTCGATTATATTTTGTTTAAATCACCCAGACGAAAAGGGGATGATAAACGTCAAAATATTGCTAAATTCGATGATTTTTCGTTGGAAACAAAATGCAAGAAAACTTGCTTAAAATGCAATATTATGCGACATTCTGAGATTTGAAGGCCAAATCACATATCGTGATACTACATGAAATAGTATCGAAATATTGGTAAAATGAATATATTTACGTATTATCAGACTACATGAAAAACGTGAAAAAAGTCACTACTTTACCATATATGAGGATTTTAACTTCAAATCATAGAGCGAGGTTTCGTATTATTTAGATCCAAGAAAAGACTATCTTACTCAGTATTTTAACGAGAAACAAATAGATAGTTGAAAATGAAGTATTTAAGGTTATTATCTAATCAATTATGTGTTTGCATCATTTTTATCGTATATATAATGAAAACCCATAAATTAAAAATTCACAAAAACGTGGAAAAACGGCAAAATATTGCCTAATTCGATTATATTTTGTTTAAATCTCACAGAGGAAAAGGGGATGATAAACGTCAAAATATTGTTAAATTCGATGATTTTTCGTACGAAACAAAATGCAAGAAAACTTGACTAAAATTCAATATTATGCGACATTCTGAGATTTGAAGGCCAAATCACATATCGTGATACTACATGAAATAGTATCGAAATATTGGTAAAAATGAATATATTTACGTATTATCAAACTACATGAAAAACGTCAAAAAAGTCACTATTTAACCATATTTAAGGATTTTAACTTCAAAAAATAGAGCGAGGTTTCCGATTATTTAGATCCAAGAAAAGACATATGAAAATGTTGTTTCCAATACAAATGATAAAACCAATGTGTTTTCATTAGAATTAACTAAAATATTCCTGATTTTCCGTTTATATTACCGACGGAAGATGTACACGAAAACATCTCTATTCCGGATGAAACGTCGATATATACAATAAAAACCGAACTTCTCCCCTTTTCAATATCTTACAATTAATCTTTCAATATTTCAATATTTTAACGAGAAACAAATAGATGATTGAAAATGAAGTATTTAAGGTTATTATCTAATAAATTATGTGTTTGCATCATTTTTATCGTATATATAATGAATATACCATAAACTGAAAATTCACAAAAACAAAGAAAAACGGCAAAATATTGCCTAATTCGATGATATTTTGTTTAAATCACACAGAGGAAAAGGGGATGGTAAACGTCAAAATATTGCTAAATTCGATGATTTTTAGTACGAAACAAAATGCAAGAAAACTTGCTTAAAATGCAATATTATGCGACATTCTGAGATTTGAAGGCCAAATCACATATCGTGATACTACATGAAATAGTATCGAAATATTGGTAAAAATGAATATATTTACGTATTATCAAACTACATGAAAAACGTGAAAAACGTCACTATTTTACCATATTTGAGGATTTTAACTTCAAATCATAGAGCGAGGTTTCGTATTATTTAGATCCTAGAAAAGACATATGACAATGTTGTTTCCAATACAAATGATAAAAAACAATGTGTTTTCATTAGAATTAACTAAAAAGTTGTTGATTTTCCGTTTATATTACCGATGGAAAATGTACACGTAAAACCGCTCTAATCCGGCTGAAACGTCGATATATGCAATAAAAACCGAACTTCTCCCCTTTTCAATATCTTACTCAGTATTTTAACGAGAAACAAATAGATAGTTGAAAATGAAGTATTTAAGGTTATTATCTAATCAATTATGTGTTTGCATAATTTTTATCGTATATATAATGAATTAATACAAATAGACTGAAAATTCACAAAAACGTGGAAAAACTGCAAAATATTGCCTAATTCGATGATATTTTGTTTAAATCATATGAAGGAAAAGGGGGATGATAAACGTCAAAATATTGCTAAATTCGATGATTTTTCGTACGAAACAAAATGCAAGAAAACTTGCTTAAAATTCAATATTATGCGACATTCTGAGATTTGAAGGCCAAATCACATATCGTGATACTACATGAAATAGTATCGAAATATTGGTAAAAATGAATATATTTACGTATTATCAAACTACATGAAAAACGTCAAAAAAGTCACTATTTAACCATATTTAAGGATTTTAACTTCAAAACATAGAGCGAGGTTTCGGATTATTTAGATCCAAGAAAAGACATGAAAATGTTGTTTCCAATACAAATGATAAAACCAATGTGTTTTCATTAGAATTAACTAAAATATTCCTGATTTTCCGTTTATATTACCGACGGAAGATGTACACGAAAACATCTCTATTCCGGATGAAACGTCGATATATACAATAAAAACAGAACATCTCCCCTTTTCAATATCTTACAATTAATCTTTCAATATTTCAATATTTTAACGAGAAACAAATAGATGATTAAAAATGAAGTATTTAAGGTTATTATCTAATAAATTATGTGTTTGCATCATTTTTATCGTATATATAATGAATTAATACCCATAGACTGAAAATTCACAAAAAAGAAGGAAAAACGGCAAAATATTGCCTAATTCGATTATATTTTGTTTAAATCACCCAGACGAAAAGGGGATGATAAACGTCAAAATATTGCTAAATTCGATGATTTTTCGTTGGAAACAAAATGCAAGAAAACTTGCTTAAAATGCAATATTATTCGACATTCTGAGATTTGAAGGCCAAATCACATATCGTGATACTACATGAAATAGTATCGAAATATTGGTAAAATGAATATATTTACGTATTATCAAACTACATGAAAAACGTGAAAAAAGTCACTACTTTACCATATTTGAGGATTTTAACTTCAAATCATAGAGCGAGGTTTCGTATTATTTAGATCCAAGAAAAGACTATCTTACTCAGTATTTTAACGAGAAACAAATAGATAGTTGAAAATGAAGTATTTAAGGTTATTATCTAATCAATTATGTGTTTGTATCATTTTTATCGTATACATAATGAAAACCCATAAATTAAAAATTCACAAAAACGTGGAAAAACGGCAAAATATTGCCTAATTCGATTATATTTTGTTTAAATCTCACAGAGGAAAAGGGGATGATAAACGTCAAAATATTGTTAAATTCGATGATTTTTCGTACGAAACAAAATGCAAGAAAACTTGACTAAAATTCAATATTATGCGACATTCTGAGATTTGAAGGCCAAATCACATATCGTGATACTACATGAAATAGTATCGAAATATTGGTAAAAATGAATATATTTACGTATTATCAAACTACATGAAAAACGTCAAAAAAGTCACTATTTAACCATATTTAAGGATTTTAACTTCAAAACATAGAGCGAGGTTTCCGATTATTTAGATCCAAGAAAAGACATATGAAAATGTTGTTTCCAATACAAATGATAAAACCAATGTGTTTTCATTAGAATTAACTAAAATATTCCTGATTTTCCGTTTATATTACCGACGGAAGATGTACACGAAAACATCTCTATTCCGGATGAAACGTCGATATATACAATAAAAACCGAACTTCTCCCCTTTTCAATATCTTACAATTAATCTTTCAATATTTCAATATTTTAACGAGAAACAAATAGATGATTGAAAATGAAGTATTTAAGGTTATTATCTAATAAATTATGTGTTTGCATCATTTTTATCGTATATATAATGAATATACCATAAACTGAAAATTCACAAAAACAAAGAAAAACGGCAAAATATTGCCTAATTCGATGATATTTTGTTTAAATCACACAGAGGAAAAGGGGATGGTAAACGTCAAAATATTGCTAAATTCGATGATTTTTAGTACGAAACAAAATGCAAGAAAACTTGCTTAAAATGCAATATTATGCGACATTCTGAGATTTGAAGGCCAAATCACATATCGTGATACTACATGAAATAGTATCGAAATATTGGTAAAAATGAATATATTTACGTATTATCAAACTACATGAAAAACGTGAAAAACGTCACTATTTTACCATATTTGAGGATTTTAACTTCAAATCATAGAGCGAGGTTTCGTATTATTTAGATCCTAGAAAAGACATATGACAATGTTGTTTCCAATACAAATGATAAAAAACAATGTGTTTTCATTAGAATTAACTAAAAAGTTGTTGATTTTCCGTTTATATTACCGATGGAAGATGTACACGTAAAACCGCTCTAATCCGGCTGAAACGTCGATATATGCAATAAAAACCGAACTTCTCCCCTTTTCAATATCTTACTCAGTATTTTAACGAGAAACAAATAGATAGTTGAAAATGAAGTATTTAAGGTTATTATCTAATCAATTATGTGTTTGCATAATTTTTATCGTATATATAATGAATTAATACAAATAGACTGAAAATTCACAAAAACGTGGAAAAACTGCAAAATATTGCCTAATTCGATGATATTTTGTTTAAATCATATGAAGGAAAAGGGGGATGATAAACGTCAAAATATTGCTAAATTCGATGATTTTTCGTACGAAACAAAATGCAAGAAAACTTGCTTAAAATTCAATATTATGCGACATTCTGAGATTTGAAGGCCAAATCACATATCGTGATACTACATGAAATAGTATCGAAATATTGGTAAAAATGAATATATTTACGTATTATCAAACTACATGAAAAACGTCAAAAAAGTCACTATTTAACCATATTTAAGGATTTTAACTTCAAAACATAGAGCGAGGTTTCGGATTATTTAGATCCAAGAAAAGACATATGAAAATGTTGTTTCCAATACAAATGATAAAACCAATGTGTTTTCATTAGAATTAACTAAAATATTCCTGATTTTCCGTTTATATTACCGACGGAAGATGTACACGAAAACATCTCTATTCCGGATGAAACGTCGATATATACAATAAAAACAGAACATCTCCCCTTTTCAATATCTTACAATTAATCTTTCAATATTTCAATATTTTAACGAGAAACAAATAGATGATTAAAAATGAAGTATTTAAGGTTATTATCTAATAAATTATGTGTTTGCATCATTTTTATCGTATATATAATGAATTAATACCCATAGACTGAAAATTCACAAAAAAGAAGGAAAAACGGCAAAATATTGCCTAATTCGATTATATTTTGTTTAAATCACCCAGACGAAAAGGGGATGATAAACGTCAAAATATTGCTAAATTCGATGATTTTTCGTTGGAAACAAAATGCCAGAAAACTTGCTTAAAATGCAATATTATGCGACATTCTGAGATTTGAAGGCCAAATCACATATCGTGATACTACATGAAATAGTATCGAAATATTGGTAAAATGAATATATTTACGTATTATCAAACTACATGAAAAACGTGAAAAAAGTCACTACTTTACCATATTTGAGGATTTTAACTTCAAATCATAGAGCGAGGTTTCGTATTATTTAGATCCAAGAAAAGACTATCTTACTCAGTATTTTAACGAGAAACAAATAGATAGTTGAAAATGAAGTATTTAAGGTTATTATCTAATCAATTATGTGTTTGCATCATTTTTATCGTATATATAATGAAAACCCATAAATTAAAAATTCACAAAAACGTGGAAAAACGGCAAAATATTGCCTAATTCGATTATATTTTGTTTAAATCTCACAGAGGAAAACGGGATGATAAACGTCAAAATATTGTTAAATTCGATGATTTTTCGTACGAAACAAAATGCAAGAAAACTTGACTAAAATTCAATATTATGCGACATTCTGAGATTTGAAGGCCAAATCACATATCGTGATACTACATGAAATAGTATCGAAATATTGGTAAAAATGAATATATTTACGTATTATCAAACTACATGAAAAACGTCAAAAAAGTCACTATTTAACCATATTTAAGGATTTTAACTTCAAAACATAGAGCGAGGTTTCGGATTATTTAGATCCAAGAAAAGACATATGAAAATGTTGTTTCCAATACAAATGATAAAACCAATGTGTTTTCATTAGAATTAACTAAAATATTCCTGATTTTCCGTTTATATTACCGACGGAAGATGTACGCGAAAACATCTCTATTCCGGATGAAACGTCGATATATACAATAAAAACCGAACTTCTCCCCTTTTCAATATCTTACAATTAATCTTTCAATATTTCAATATTTTAACGAGAAACAAATAGATGATTGAAAATGAAGTATTTAAGGTTATTATCTAATAAATTATGTGTTTGCATCATTTTTATCGTATATATAATGAATATACCATAAACTGAAAATTCACAAAAACAAAGAAAAACGGCAAAATATTGCCTAATTCGATGATATTTTGTTTAAATCACACAGAGGAAAAGGGGATGGTAAACGTCAAAATATTGCTAAATTCGATGATTTTTAGTACGAAACAAAATGCAAGAAAACTTGCTTAAAATGCAATATTATGCGACATTCTGAGATTTGAAGGCCAAATCACATATCGTGATACTACATGAAATAGTATCGAAATATTGGTAAAAATGAATATATTTACGTATTATCAAACTACATGAAAAACGTGAAAAACGTCACTATTTTACCATATTTGAGGATTTTAACTTCAAATCATAGAGCGAGGTTTCGTATTATTTAGATCCTAGAAAAGACATATGACAATGTTGTTTCTAATACAAATGATAAAAAACAATGTGTTTTCATTAGAATTAACTAAAAAGTTGTTGATTTTCCGTTTATATTACCGATGGAAGATGTACACGTAAAACCGCTCTAATCCGGCTGAAACGTCGATATATGCAATAAAAACCGAACTTCTCCCCTTTTCAATATCTTACTCAGTATTTTAACGAGAAACAAATAGATAGTTGAAAATGAAGTATTTAAGGTTATTATCTAATCAATTATGTGTTTGCATAATTTTTATCGTATATATAATGAATTAATACAAATAGACTGAAAATTCACAAAAACGTGGAAAAACTGCAAAATATTGCCTAATTCGATGATATTTTGTTTAAATCATATGAAGGAAAAGGGGGATGATAAACGTCAAAATATTGCTAAATTCGATGATTTTTCGTACGAAACAAAATGCAAGAAAACTTGCTTAAAATTCAATATTATGCGACATTCTGAGATTTGAAGGCCAAATCACATATCGCGATACTACATGAAATAGTATCGAAATATTGGTAAAAATGAATATATTTACGTATTATCAAACTACATGAAAAACGTGAAAAACGTCACTATTTTACCATATTTGAGGATTTTAACTTCAAATCATAGAGCGAGGTTTCGTATTATTTAGATCCTAGAAAAGACATATGACAATGTTGTTTCCAATGCAAATGATAAAAAACAATGTGTTTTCATTAGAATTAACTAAAAAGTTGTTGATTTTCCGTTTATATTACCGATGGAAGATGTACACGTAAAACCGCTCTAATCCGGCTGAAACGTCGATATATGCAATAAAAACCGAACTTCTCCCCTTTTCAATATCTTACTCAGTATTTTAACGAGAAACAAATAGATAGTTGAAAATGAAGTATTTAAGGTTATTATCTAATCAATTATGTGTTTGCATAATTTTTATCGTATATATAATGAATTAATACAAATAGACTGAAAATTCACAAAAACGTGGAAAAACTGCAAAATATTGCCTAATTCGATGATATTTTGTTTAAATCATATGAAGGAAAAGGGGGATGATAAACGTCAAAATATTGCTAAATTCGATGATTTTTCGTACGAAACAAAATGCAAGAAAACTTGCTTAAAATTCAATATTATGCGACATTCTGAGATTTGAAGGCCAAATCACATATCGTGATACTACATGAAATAGTATCGAAATATTGGTAAAAATGAATATATTTACGTATTATCAAACTACATGAAAAACGTCAAAAAAGTCACTATTTAACCATATTTAAGGATTTTAACTTCAAAACATAGAGCGAGGTTTCGGATTATTTAGATCCAAGAAAAGACATATGAAAATGTTGTTTCCAATACAAATGATAAAACCAATGTGTTTTCATTAGAATTAACTAAAATATTCCTGATTTTCCGTTTATATTACCGACGGAAGATGTACACGAAAACATCTCTATTCCGGATGAAACGTCGATATATACAATAAAAACAGAACATCTCCCCTTTTCAATATCTTACAATTAATCTTTCAATATTTCAATATTTTAACGAGAAACAAATAGATGATTAAAAATGAAGTATTTAAGGTTATTATCTAATAAATTATGTGTTTGCATCATTTTTATCGTATATATAATGAATTAATACCCATAGACTGAAAATTCACAAAAAAGAAGGAAAAACGGCAAAATATTGCCTAATTCGATTATATTTTGTTTAAATCACCCACACGAAAAGGGGATGATAAACGTCAAAATATTGCTAAATTCGATGATTTTTCGTTGGAAACAAAATGCAAGAAAACTTGCTTAAAATGCAATATTATGCGACATTCTGAGATTTGAAGGCCAAATCACATATCGTGATACTACATGAAATAGTATCGAAATATTGGTAAAATGAATATATTTACGTATTATCAAACTACATGAAAAACGTGAAAAAAGTCACTACTTTACCATATTTGAGGATTTAACTTCAAATCATAGAGCGAGGTTTCGTATTATTTAGATCCAAGAAAAGACTATCTTACTCAGTATTTTAACGAGAAACAAATAGATAGTTGAAAATGAAGTATTTAAGGTTATTATCTAATCAATTATGTGTTTGCATCATTTTTATCGTATATATAATGAAAACCCATAAATTAAAAATTCACAAAAACGTGGAAAAAACGGCAAAATATTGCCTAATTCGATTATATTTTGTTTAAATCTCACAGAGGAAAAGGGGATGATAAACGTCAAAATATTGTTAAATTCGATGATTTTTCGTACGAAACAAAATGCAAGAAAACTTGACTAAAATTCAATATTATGCGACATTCTGAGATTTGAAGGCCAAATCACATATCGTGATACTACATGAAATAGTATCGAAATATTGGTAAAAATGAATATATTTACGTATTATCAAACTACATGAAAAACGTCAAAAAAGTCACTATTTAACCATATTTAAGGATTTTAACTTCAAAACATAGAGCGAGGTTTCGGATTATTTAGATCCAAGAAAAGACATATGAAAATGTTGTTTCCAATACAAATGATAAAACCAATGTGTTTTCATTAGAATTAACTAAAATATTCCTGATTTTCCGTTTATATTACCGACGGAAGATGTACACGAAAACATCTCTATTCCGGATGAAACGTCGATATATACAATAAAAACCGAACTTCTCCCCTTTTCAATATCTTACAATTAATCTTTCAATATTTCAATATTTTAACGAGAAACAAATAGATGATTGAAAATGAAGTATTTAAGGTTATTATCTAATAAATTATGTGTTTGCATCATTTTTATCGTATATATAATGAATATACCATAAACTGAAAATTCACAAAAACAAAGAAAAACGGCAAAATATTGCCTAATTCGATGATATTTTGTTTAAATCACACAGAGGAAAAGGGGATGGTAAACGTCAAAATATTGCTAAATTCGATGATTTTTAGTACGAAACAAAATGCAAGAAAACTTGCTTAAAATGCAATATTATGCGACATTCTGAGATTTGAAGGCCAAATCACATATCGTGATACTACATGAAATAGTATCGAAATATTGGTAAAAATGAATATATTTACGTATTATCAAACTACATGAAAAACGTGAAAAACGTCACTATTTTACCATATTTGAGGATTTTAACTTCAAATCATAGAGCGAGGTTTCGTATTATTTAGATCCTAGAAAAGACATATGACAATGTTGTTTCCAATACAAATGATAAAAAACAATGTGTTTTCATTAGAATTAACTAAAAAGTTGTTGATTTTCCGTTTATATTACCGATGGAAGATGTACACGTAAAACCGCTCTAATCCGGCTGAAACGTCGATATATGCAATAAAAACCGAACTTCTCCCCTTTTCAATATCTTACTGAGTATTTTAACGAGAAACAAATAGATAGTTGAAAATGAAGTATTTAAGGTTATTATCTAATCAATTATGTGTTTGCATAATTTTTATCGTATATATAATGAATTAATACAAATAGACTGAAAATTCACAAAAACGTGGAAAAACTGCAAAATATTGCCTAATTCGATGATATTTTGTTTAAATCATATGAAGGAAAAGGGGGATGATAAACGTCAAAATATTGCTAAATTCGATGATTTTTCGTACGAAACAAAATGCAAGAAAACTTGCTTAAAATTCAATATTATGCGACATTCTGAGATTTGAAGGCCAAATCACATATCGTGATACTACATGAAATAGTATCGAAATATTGGTAAAAATGAATATATTTACGTATTATCAAACTACATGAAAAACGTCAAAAAAGTCACTATTTAACCATATTTAAGGATTTTAACTTCAAAACATAGAGCGAGGTTTCGGATTATTTAGATCCAAGAAAAGACATATGAAAATGTTGTTTCCAATACAAATGATAAAACCAATGTGTTTTCATTAGAATTAACTAAAATATTCCTGATTTTCCGTTTATATTACCGACGGAAGATGTACACGAAAACATCTCTATTCCGGATGAAACGTCGATATAAAATAAAAACAGAACATCTCCCCTTTTCAATATCTTACAATTAATCTTTCAATATTTCAATATTTTAACGAGAAACAAATAGATGATTAAAAATGAAGTATTTAAGGTTATTATCTAATAAATTATGTGTTTGCATCATTTTTATCGTATATATAATGAATTAATACCCATAGACTGAAAATTCACAAAAAAGAAGGAAAAACGGCAAAATATTGCCTAATTCGATTATATTTTGTTTAAATCACCCAGACGAAAAGGGGATGATAAACGTCAAAATATTGCTAAATTCGATGATTTTTCGTTGGAAACAAAATGCAAGAAAACTTGCTTAAAATGCAATATTATGCGACATTCTGAGATTTGAAGGCCAAATCACATATCGTGATACTACATGAAATAGTATCGAAATATTGGTAAAATGAATATATTTACGTATTATCAAACTACATGAAAAACGTGAAAAAAGTCACTACTTTACCATATTTGAGGATTTTAACTTCAAATCATAGAGCGAGGTTTCGTATTATTTAGATCCAAGAAAAGACTATCTTACTCAGTATTTTAACGAGAAACAAATAGATAGTTGAAAATGAAGTATTTAAGGTTATTATCTAATCAATTATGTGTTTGCATCATTTTTATCGTATATATAATGAAAACCCATAAATTAAAAATTCACAAAAACGTGGAAAAACGGCAAAATATTGCCTAATTCGATTATATTTTGTTTAAATCTCACAGAGGAAAAGGGGATGATAAACGTCAAAATATTGTTAAATTCGATGATTTTTCGTACGAAACAAAATGCAAGAAAACTTGACTAAAATTCAATATTATGCGACATTCTGAGATTTGAAGGCCAAATCACATATCGTGATACTACATGAAATAGTATCGAAATATTGGTAAAAATGAATATATTTACGTATTATCAAACTACATGAAAAACGTCAAAAAAGTCACTATTTAACCATATTTAAGGATTTTAACTTCAAAACATAGAGCGAGGTTTCCGATTATTTAGATCCAAGAAAAGACATATGAAAATGTTGTTTCCAATACAAATGATAAAACCAATGTGTTTTCATTAGAATTAACTAAAATATTCCTGATTTTCCGTTTATATTACCGACGGAAGATGTACACGAAAACATCTCTATTCCGGATGAAACGTCGATATATACAATAAAAACCGAACTTCTCCCCTTTTCAATATCTTACAATTAATCTTTCAATATTTCAATATTTTAACGAGAAACAAATAGATGATTGAAAATGAAGTATTTAAGGTTATTATCTAATAAATTATGTGTTTGCATCATTTTTATCGTATATAATGAATATACCATAAACTGAAAATTCACAAAAACAAAGAAAAACGGCAAAATATTGCCTAATTCGATGATATTTTGTTTAAATCACACAGAGGAAAAGGGGATGGTAAACGTCAAAATATTGCTAAATTCGATGATTTTTAGTACGAAACAAAATGCAAGAAAACTTGCTTAAAATGCAATATTATGCGACATTCTGAGATTTGAAGGCCAAATCACATATCGTGATACTACATGAAATAGTATCGAAATATTAGTAAAAATGAATATATTTACGTATTATCAAACTACATGAAAAACGTGAAAAACGTCACTATTTTTACCATATTTTGAGGATTTTAACTTCAAATCATAGAGCGAGGTTTCGTATTATTTAGATCCTAGAAAGACATATGACAATGTTGTTTCCAATACAAATGATAAAAAACAATGTGTTTTTCATTAGAATTAACTAAAAAAGTTGTTGATTTTCCGTTTATATTACCGATGGAAGATGTACACGTAAACCGCTATAATCCGGCTGAAACGTCGATATATGCAATAAAAACCGAACTTCTCCCCTTTCAATATCTTACTCAGTATTTTAACGAGAAACAAATTGATAGTTGAAAATGAAGTATTTAAGGTTATTATCTAATACAAATTATGTGTTTGCAATAATTTTTATCGTATATATAATGAATTAATACAAATAGACTGAAAATTCACAAAAACGTGGAAAAACTGCAAAATATTGGCCTAATTCGATGATATTTTGTTTAAATCATATGAAGGAAAAGGGGGATGATAAACCGTCAAAATATTGCTAAATTCGATGATTTTTCGTACGAAACAAAATGCAAGAAAAACTTGCTTAAAATTCAATATTATGCGACATTCTGAGATTTGAAGGCCAAAATCACATATCGTGATACTACATGAAATAGTATCGAAATATTGGTAAGAATGAATATATTTACGTATTATCAAACTACATGAAAAACGTCAAAAAAGTCACTATTAACCATATTTAAGGATTTTAACTTCAAAACATAGAGCGAGGTTTCGGATTATTTAGATCCAAGAAAAGACATGAAAATGTTGTTTCCAATACAAATGATAAAACCAATGTGTTTTCATTAGAATTAACTAAAATATTCTGATTTTCCGTTTATATTACCGGACGGAAGATGTACACGAAAACATCTCTATTCCGGATGAAACGTCGATAGTATACAATAAAAACAGAACATCTCCCCTTTTCAATATCTTACAATTAATCTTTCAATATTTCAATATTTTAACGAGAAACAAATAGATGATTAAAAATGAAGTATTTAAGGTTATTATCTAATAAATTATGTGTTTGCATCATTTTTATCGTATATATAATGAATTAATACCCATAGACTGAAAATTCACAAAAAAAGAAGGAAAAACGGCAAAATATTGCCTAATTCGATTATATTTTGTTTAAATCACCCAGGACGAAAAGGGGATGATAAACGTCAAAATATTGCTAAATTCGATGATTTTTCGTTGGAAACAAAATGCAAAGAAAACTTGCTTAAAATGCAATATTATTCGACAGTTCTGAGATTTGAAGGCCAAATCACATATCGTGATACTACATGAAATAGTATCGAAATATTGGTAAAATGAATATATTTACGTATTATCAAACTACATGAAAAACGTGAAAAAAGTCACTACTTTACCATATTTGAGGATTTTAACTTCAAATCATAGAGCGAGGTTTCGTATTATTTAGATCCAAGAAAAGACTATCTTACTCAGTATTTTTAACGAGAAACAAATAGATAGTTGAAAATGAAGTATTTAAGGTTATTATCTAATCAATTATGTGTTTGATCATTTTTATCGTATATATATGAAAACCCATAAATTAAAAATTCACAAAAACGTGGAAAAAACGGCAAAATATTGCCTAATTCGATTATATTTTGTTTAAATCTCACAGAGGAAAAGGGGATGATAAACGTCAAATATTGTTAAATTCGATTGATTTTTCGTACGAAACAAAATGCAAGAAAACTTGACTAAAATTCAATATTATGCGACATTCTGAGATTTGAAGGCCAAATCACATATCGTGATACTACATGAAATAGTATCGAAATATTGGTAAAAATGAATATATTTACGTATTATCAAACTACATGAAAAACGTCAAAAAGTCACTATTTAACCATATTTAAGGATTTTAACTTCAAAACATAGAGCGAGGTTTCGGATTATTTAGATCCAAGAAAAGACATATGAAAATGTTGTTTCCAATACAAATGATAAAACCATGTGTTTTCATTAGAATTAACTAAAATATTCCTGATTTTCCGTTTATATTACCGACGGAAGATGTACACGAAAACATCTCTATTCCGGATGAAACGTCGATATATACAATAAAAACAGAACATCTCCCCTTTTCAATATCTTACAATTAATCTTTCAATATTTCAATATTTTAACGAGAAACAAATAGATGATTAAAATGAAGTATTTAAGGTTATTATCTAATAAATTATGTGTTTGCATCATTTTTATCGTATATATAATGAATTAATACCCATAGACTGAAAATTCACAAAAAAGAAGGAAAAACGGCAAAATATTGCCTAATTCGATTATATTTTGTTTAAATCACCCAGACGAAAAGGGGATGATAAACGTCAAAATATTGCTAAATTCGATGATTTTTCGTTGGAAACAAAATGCAAGAAAACTTGCTTAAAATGCAATATTATGCGACATTCTGAGATTTGAAGGCCAAATCACATATCGTGATACTACATGAAATAGTATCGAAATATTGGTAAAATGAATATATTTACGTATTATCAAACTACATGAAAAACGTGAAAAAGTCACTACTTTACCATATTTGAGGATTTTAACTTCAAATCATAGAGCGAGGTTTCGTATTATTTAGATCCAAGAAAAGACTATCTTACTCAGTATTTTAACGAGAAACAAATAGATAGTTGAAAATGAAGTATTTAAGGTTATTATCTAATCAATTATGTGTTTGCATCATTTTTATCGTATATATAATGAAAACCCATAAATTAAAAATTCACAAAAACGTGGAAAAACGGCAAAATATTGCCTAATTCGATTATATTTTGTTTAAATCTCACAGAGGAAAAGGGGATGATAAACGTCAAAATATTGTTAAATTCGATGATTTTTCGTACGAAACAAAATGCAAGAAAACTTGACTAAAATTCAATATTATGCGACATTCTGAGATTTGAAGGCCAAATCACATATCGTGATACTACATGAAATAGTATCGAAATATTGGTAAAAATGAATATATTTACGTATTATCAAACTACATGAAAAACGTCAAAAAAGTCACTATTTAACCATATTTAAGGATTTTAACTTCAAAACATAGAGCGAGGTTTCGGATTATTTAGATCCAAGAAAAGACATATGAAAATGTTGTTTCCAATACAAATGATAAAACCAATGTGTTTTCATTAGAATTAACTAAAATATTCCTGATTTTCCGTTTATATTACCGACGGAAGATGTACGCGAAAACATCTCTATTCCGGATGAAACGTCGATATATACAATAAAAACCGAACTTCTCCCCTTTTCAATATCTTACAATTAATCTTTCAATATTTCAATATTTTAACGAGAAACAAATAGATGATTGAAAATGAAGTATTTAAGGTTATTATCTAATAAATTATGTGTTTGCATCATTTTTATCGTATATATAATGAATATACCATAAACTGAAAATTCACAAAAACAAAGAAAAACGGCAAAATATTGCCTAATTCGATGATATTTTGTTTAAATCACACAGAGGAAAAGGGGATGGTAAACGTCAAAATATTGCTAAATTCGATGATTTTTAGTACGAAACAAAATGCAAGAAAACTTGCTTAAAATGCAATATTATGCGACATTCTGAGATTTGAAGGCCAAATCACATATCGTGATACTACATGAAATAGTATCGAAATATTGGTAAAAATGAATATATTTACGTATTATCAAACTACATGAAAAACGTGAAAAACGTCACTATTTTACCATATTTGAGGATTTTAACTTCAAATCATAGAGCGAGGTTTCGTATTATTTAGATCCTAGAAAAGACATATGACAATGTTGTTTCCAATACAAATGATAAAAAACAATGTGTTTTCATTAGAATTAACTAAAAAGTTGTTGATTTTCCGTTTATATTACCGATGGAAGATGTACACGTAAAACCGCTCTAATCCGGCTGAAACGTCGATATATGCAATAAAAACCGAACTTCTCCCCTTTTCAATATCTTACTCAGTATTTTAACGAGAAACAAATAGATAGTTGAAAATGAAGTATTTAAGGTTATTATCTAATCAATTATGTGTTTGCATAATTTTTATCGTATATATAATGAATTAATACAAATAGACTGAAAATTCACAAAAACGTGGAAAAACTGCAAAATATTGCCTAATTCGATGATATTTTGTTTAAATCATATGAAGGAAAAGGGGGATGATAAACGTCAAAATATTGCAAAATTCGATGATTTTTCGTACGAAACAAAATGCAAGAAAACTTGCTTAAAATTCAATATTATGCGACATTCTGAGATTTGAAGGCCAAATCACATATCGTGATACTACATGAAATAGTATCGAAATATTGGTAAAAATGAATATATTTACGTATTATCAAACTACATGAAAAACGTCAAAAAATTCACTATTTAACCATATTTAAGGATTTTAACTTCAAAACATAGAGCGAGGTTTCGGATTATTTAGATCCAAGAAAAGACATATGAAAATGTTGTTTCCAATACAAATGATAAAACCAATGTGTTTTCATTAGAATTAACTAAAATATTCCTGATTTTCCGTTTATATTACCGACGGAAGATGTACACGAAAACATCTCTATTCCGGAAGAAACGTCGATATATACAATAAAAACAGAACATCTCCCCTTTTCAATATCTTACAATTAATCTTTCAATATTTCAATATTTTAACGAGAAACAAATAGATGATTAAAAATGAAGTATTTAAGGTTATTATCTAATAAATTATGTGTTTGCATCATTTTTATCGTATATATAATGAATTAATACCCATAGACTGAAAATTCACAAAAAAGAAGGAAAAACGGCAAATATTGCCTAATTCGATTATATTTTGTTTAAATCACCCAGACGAAAAGGGGATGATAAACGTCAAAATATTGCTAAATTCGATGATTTTTCGTTGGAAACAAAATGCAAGAAAACTTGCTTAAAATGCAATATTATGCGACATTCTGAGATTTGAAGGCCAAATCACATATCGTGATACTACATGAAATAGTATCGAAATATTGGTAAAATGAATATTTACGTATTATCAAACTACATGAAAAACGTGAAAAAAGTCACTACTTTACCATATTTGAGGATTTTAACTTCAAATCATAGAGCGAGGTTTCGTATTATTTAGATCCAAGAAAAGACTATCTTACTCAGTATTTTAACGAGAAACAAATAGATAGTTGAAAATGAAGTATTTAAGGTTATTATCTAATCAATTATGTGTTTGCATCATTTTTATCGTATATATAATGAAAACCCATAAATTAAAAATTCACAAAAACGTGGAAAAACGGCAAAATATTGCCTAATTCGATTATATTTTGTTTAAATCTCACAGAGGAAAAGGGGATGATAAACGTCAAAATATTGTTAAATTCGATGATTTTTCGTACGAAACAAAATGCAAGAAAACTTGACTAAAATTCAATATTATGCGACATTCTGAGATTTGAAGGCCAAATCACATATCGTGATACTACATGAAATAGTATCGAAATATTGGTAAAAATGAATATATTTACGTATTATCAACTACATGAAAACGTCAAAAAAGTCACTATTTAACCATATTTAAGGATTTTAACTTCAAAACATAGAGCGAGGTTTCGGATTATTTAGATCCAAGAAAAGACATATGAAAATGTTGTTTCCAATACAAATGATAAAACCAATGTGTTTTCATTAGAATTAACTAAAATATTCCTGATTTTCCGTTTATATTACCGACGGAAGATGTACACGAAAACATCTCTATTCCGGATGAAACGTCGATATATACAATAAAAACCGAACTTCTCCCCTTTTCAATATCTTACAATTAATCTTTCAATATTTCAATATTTTAACGAGAAACAAATAGATGATTGAAAATGAAGTATTTAAGGTTATTATCTAATAAATTATGTGTTTGCATCATTTTTATCGTATATATAATGAATATACCATAAACTGAAAATTCACAAAAACAAAGAAAAACGGCAAAATATTGCCTAATTCGATGATATTTTGTTTAAATCACACAGAGGAAAAGGGGATGGTAAACGTCAAAATATTGCTAAATTCGATGATTTTTAGTACGAAACAAAATGCAAGAAAACTTGCTTAAAATGCAATATTATGCGACATTCTGAGATTTGAAGGCCAAATCACATATCGTGATACTACATGAAATAGTATCGAAATATTGGTAAAAATATATATATTTACGTATTATCAAACTACATGAAAAACGTGAAAAACGTCACTATTTTACCATATTTGAGGATTTTAACTTCAAATCATAGAGCGAGGTTTCGTATTATTTAGATCCTAGAAAAGACATATGACAATGTTGTTTCCAATACAAATGATAAAAAACAATGTGTTTTCATTAGAATTAACAAAAAGTTGTTGATTTTCCGTTTATATTACCGATGGAAGATGTACACGTAAAACCGCTCTAATCCGGCTGAAACGTCGATATATGCAATAAAAACCGAACTTCTCCCCTTTTCAATATCTTACTCAGTATTTTAACGAGAAACAAATAGATAGTTGAAAATGAAGTATTTAAGGTTATTATCTAATCAATTATGTGTTTGCATAATTTTTATCGTATATATAATGAATTAATACAAATAGACTGAAAATTCACAAAAACGTGGAAAAACTGCAAAATATTGCCTAATTCGATGATATTTTGTTTAAATCATATGAAGGAAAAGGGGGATGATAAACGTCAAAATATTGCTAAATTCGATGATTTTTCGTACGAAACAAAATGCAAGAAAACTTGCTTAAAATTCAATATTATGCGACATTCTGAGATTTGAAGGCCAAATCACATATCGTGATACTACATGAAATAGTATCGAAATATTGGTAAAAATGAATATATTTACGTATTATCAAACTACATGAAAAACGTCAAAAAAGTCACTATTTAACCATATTTAAGGATTTTAACTTCAAAACATAGAGCGAGGTTTCGGATTATTTAGATCCAAGAAAAGACATATGAAAATGTTGTTTCCAATACAAATGATAAAACCAATGTGTTTTCATTAGAATTAACTAAAATATTCCTGATTTTCCGTTTATATTACCGACGGAAGATGTACACGAAAACATCTCTATTCCGGATGAAACGTCGATATAAAATAAAACAGAACATCTCCCCTTTTCAATATCTTACAATTAATCTTTCAATATTTCAATATTTTAACGAGAAACAAATAGATGATTAAAAATGAAGTATTTAAGGTTATTATCTAATAAATTATGTGTTTGCATCATTTTTATCGTATATATAATGAATTAATACCCATAGACTGAAAATTCACAAAAAAGTAGGAAAAACGGCAAAATATTGCCTAATTCGATTATATTTTGTTTAAATCACCCAGACGAAAAGGGGATGATAAACGTCAAAATATTGCTAAATTCGATGATTTTTCGTTGGAAACAAAATGCAAGAAAACTTGCTTAAAATGCAATATTATGCGACATTCTGAGATTTGAAGGCCAAATCACATATCGTGATACTACATGAAATAGTATCGAAATATTGGTAAAATGAATATATTTACGTATTATCAAACTACATGAAAAACGTGAAAAAAGTCACTACTTTACCATATTTGAGGATTTTAACTTCAAATCATAGAGCGAGGTTTCGTATTATTTAGATCCAAGAAAAGACTATCTTACTCAGTATTTTAACGAGAAACAAATAGATAGTTGAAAATGAAGTATTTAAGGTTATTATCTAATCAATTATGTGTTTGCATCATTTTTATCGTATATATAATGAAAACCCATAAATTAAAAATTCACAAAAACGTGGAAAAACGGCAAAATATTGCCTAATTCGATTATATTTTGTTTAAATCTCACAGAGGAAAAGGGGATGATAAACGTCAAAATATTGTTAAATTCGATGATTTTTCGTACGAAACAAAATGCAAGAAAACTTGACTAAAATTCAATATTATGCGACATTCTGAGATTTGAAGGCCAAATCACATATCGTGATACTACATGAAATAGTATCGAAATATTGGTAAAAATGAATATATTTAGTATTATCAAACTACATGAAAAACGTCAAAAAAGTCACTATTTAACCATATTTAAGGATTTTAACTTCAAAACATAGAGCGAGGTTTCGGATTATTTAGATCCAAGAAAAGACATATGAAAATGTTGTTTCCAATACAAATGATAAAACCAATGTGTTTTCATTAGAATTAACTAAAATATTACTGATTTTCCGTTTATATTACCGACGGAAGATGTACACGAAAACATCTCTATTCCGGATGAAACGTCGATATATACAATAAAAACCGAACTTCTCCCCTTTTCAATATCTTACAATTAATCTTTCAATATTTCAATATTTTAACGAGAAACAAATAGATGATTGAAAATGAAGTATTTAAGGTTATTATCTAATAAATTATGTGTTTGCATCATTTTTATCGTATATATAATGAATATACCATAAACTGAAAATTCACAAAAACAAAGAAAAACGGCAAAATATTGCCTAATTCGATGATATTTTGTTTAAATCACACAGAGGAAAAGGGGATGGTAAACGTCAAAATATTGCTAAATTCGATGATTTTTAGTACGAAACAAAATGCAAGAAAACTTGCTTAAAATGCAATATTATGCGACATTCTGAGATTTGAAGGCCAAATCACATATCGTGATACTACATGAAATAGTATCGAAATATTGGTAAAAATGAATATATTTACGTATTATCAAACTACATGAAAAACGTGAAAAACGTCACTATTTACCATATTTGAGGATTTTAACTTCAAATCATAGAGCGAGGTTTCGTATTATTTAGATCCTAGAAAAGACATATGACAATGTTGTTTCCAATACAAATGATAAAAAACAATGTGTTTTCATTAGAATTAACTAAAATATTCCTGATTTTCCGTTTATATTACCGACGGAAGATGTACACGAAAACATCTATTCCGGATGAAACGTCGATATACAATAAAAACCGAACTTCTCCCCTTTTCAATATCTTACAATTAATCTTTCAATATTTCAATATTTTAACGAGAAACAAATAGATGATTGAAAATGAAGTATTTAAGGTTATTATCTAATAAATTATGTGTTTGCATCATTTTTATCGTATATATAATGAATATACCATAACTGAAAATTCACAAAAACAAGAAAAACGGCAAAATATTGCCTAATTCGATGATATTTTGTTTAAATCACACAGAGGAAAAGGGGATGGTAAACGTCAAAATATTGCTAAATTCGATGATTTTTAGTACGAAACAAAATGCAAGAAAACTTGCTTAAAATGCAATATTATGCGACATTCTGAGATTTGAAGGCCAAATCACATATCGTGATACTACATGAAATAGTATCGAAATATTGGTAAAAATATATATATTTACGTATTATCAAACTACATGAAAAACGTGAAAAACGTCACTATTTTACCATATTTGAGGATTTTAACTTCAAATCATAGAGCGAGGTTTCGTATTATTTAGATCCTAGAAAAGACATATGACAATGTTGTTTCCAATACAAATGATAAAAAACAATGTGTTTTCATTAGAATTAACTAAAAAGTTGTTGATTTTCCGTTTATATTACCGATGGAAGATGTACACGTAAAACCGCTCTAATCCGGCTGAAACGTCGATATATGCAATAAAAACCGAACTTCTCCCCTTTTCAATATCTTACTCAGTATTTTAACGAGAAACAAATAGATAGTTGAAAATGAAGTATTTAAGGTTATTATCTAATCAATTATGTGTTTGCATAATTTTTATCGTATATATAATGAATTAATACAAATAGACTGAAAATTCACAAAAACGTGGAAAAACTGCAAAATATTGCCTAATTCGATGATATTTTGTTTAAATCATATGAAGGAAAAGGGGATGATAAACGTCAAAATATTGCTAAATTCGATGATTTTTCGTACGAAACAAAATGCAAGAAAACTTGCTTAAAATTCAATATTATGCGACATTCTGAGATTTGAAGGCCAAATCACATATCGTGATACTACATGAAATAGTATCGAAATATTGGTAAAAATGAATATATTTACGTATTATCAAACTACATGAAAAACGTCAAAAAAGTCACTATTTAACCATATTTAAGGATTTTAACTTCAAAACATAGAGCGAGGTTTCGGATTATTTAGATCCAAGAAAAGACATATGAAAATGTTGTTTCCAATACAAATGATAAAACCAATGTGTTTTCATTAGAATTAACTAAAATATTCCTGATTTTCCGTTTATATTACCGACGGAAGATGTACACGAAAACATCTCTATTCCGGATGAAACGTCGATATATACAATAAAAACAGAACATCTCCCCTTTTCAATATCTTACAATTAATCTTTCAATATTTCAATATTTTAACGAGAAACAAATAGATGATTAAAAATGAAGTATTTAAGGTTATTATCTAATAAATTATGTGTTTGCATCATTTTTATCGTATATATAATGAATTAATACCCATAGACTGAAAATTCACAAAAAAGAAGGAAAAACGGCAAAATATTGCCTAATTCGATTATATTTTGTTTAAATCACCCAGACGAAAAGGGATGATAAACGTCAAAATATTGCTAAATTCGATGATTTTTCGTTGGAAACAAAATGCAAGAAAACTTGCTTAAAATGCAATATTATGCGACATTCTGAGATTTGAAGGCCAAATCACATATCGTGATACTACATGAAATAGTATCGAAATATTGGTAAAATGAATATATTTACGTATTATCAAACTACATGAAAAACGTGAAAAAAGTCACTACTTTACCATATTTGAGGATTTTAACTTCAAATCATAGAGCGAGGTTTCGTATTATTTAGATCCAAGAAAAGACTATCTTACTCAGTATTTTAACGAGAAACAAATAGATAGTTGAAAATGAAGTATTTAAGGTTATTATCTAATCAATTATGTGTTTGCATCATTTTTATCGTATATATAATGAAAACCCATAATTAAAAATTCACAAAAACGTGGAAAAACGGCAAAATATTGCCTAATTCGATTATATTTTGTTTAAATCTCACAGAGGAAAAGGGGATGATAAACGTCAAAATATTGTTAAATTCGATGATTTTTCGTACGAAACAAAATGCAAGAAAACTTGACTAAAATTCAATATTATGCGACATTCTGAGATTTGAAGGCCAAATCACATATCGTGATACTACATGAAATAGTATCGAAATATTGGTAAAAATGAATATATTTACGTATTATCAAACTACATGAAAAACGTCAAAAAAGTCACTATTTAACCATATTTAAGGATTTTAACTTCAAAACATAGAGCGAGGTTTCCGATTATTTAGATCCAAGAAAAGACATATGAAAATGTTGTTTCCAATACAAATGATAAAACCAATGTGTTTTCATTAGAATTAACTAAAATATTCCTGATTTTCCGTTTATATTACCGACGGAAGATGTACACGAAAACATCTCTATTCCGGATGAAACGTCGATATATACAATAAAAACCGAACTTCTCCCCTTTTCAATATCTTACAATTAATCTTTCAATATTTTAATATTTTAACGAGAAACAAATAGATGATTGAAAATGAAGTATTTAAGGTTATTATCTAATAAATTATGTGTTTGCATCATTTTTATCGTATATATAATGAATATACCATAAACTGAAAATTCACAAAAACAAAGAAAAACGGCAAAATATTGCCTAATTCGATGATATTTTGTTTAAATCACACAGAGGAAAAGGGGATGGTAAACGTCAAAATATTGCTAAATTCGATGATTTTTAGTACGAAACAAAATGCAAGAAAACTTGCTTAAAATGCAATATTATGCGACATTCTGAGATTTGAAGGCCAAATCACATATCGTGATACTACATGAAATAGTATCGAAATATTGGTAAAAATGAATATATTTACGTATTATCAAACTACATGAAAAACGTGAAAAACGTCACTATTTTACCATATTTGAGGATTTTAACTTCAAATCATAGAGCGAGGTTTCGTATTATTTAGATCCTAGAAAAGACATATGACAATGTTGTTTCCAATACAAATGATAAAAAACAATGTGTTTTCATTAGAATTAACTAAAAAGTTGTTGATTTTCCGTTTATATTACCGATGGAAGATGTACACGTAAAACCGCTCTAATCCGGCTGAAACGTCGATATATGCAATAAAAACCGAACTTCTCCCCTTTTCAATATCTTACTCAGTATTTTAACGAGAAACAAATAGATAGTTGAAAATGAAGTATTTAAGGTTATTATCTAATCAATTATGTGTTTGCATAATTTTTATCGTATATATAATGAATTAATACAAATAGACTGAAAATTCACAAAAACGTGGAAAAACTGCAAAATATTGCCTAATTCGATGATATTTTGTTTAAATCATATGAAGGAAAAGGGGGATGATAAACGTCAAAATATTGCTAAATTCGATGATTTTTCGTACGAAACAAAATGCAAGAAAACTTGCTTAAAATTCAATATTATGCGACATTCTGAGATTTGAAGGCCAAATCACATATCGTGATACTACATGAAATAGTATCGAAATATTGGTAAAAATGAATATATTTACGTATTATCAAACTACATGAAAAACGTCAAAAAAGTCACTATTTAACCATATTTAAGGATTTTAACTTCAAAACATAGAGCGAGGTTTCGGATTATTTAGATCCAAGAAAAGACATATGAAAATGTTGTTTCCAATACAAATGATAAAACCAATGTGTTTTCATTAGAATTAACTAAAATATTCCTGATTTTCCGTTTATATTACCGACGGAAGATGTACACGAAAACATCTCTATTCCGGATGAAACGTCGATATATAAAATAAAAACAGAACATCTCCCCTTTTCAATATCTTACAATTAATCTTTCAATATTTCAATATTTTAACGAGAAACAAATAGATGATTAAAAATGAAGTATTTAAGGTTATTATCTAATAAATTATGTGTTTGCATCATTTTTATCGTATATATAATGAATTAATACCCATAGACTGAAAATTCACAAAAAAGTAGGAAAAACGGCAAAATATTGCCTAATTCGATTATATTTTGTTTAAATCACCCAGACGAAAAGGGGATGATAAACGTCAAAATATTGCTAAATTCGATGATTTTTCGTTGGAAACAAAATGCAAGAAAACTTGCTTAAAATGCAATATTATGCGACATTCTGAGATTTGAAGGCCAAATCACATATCGTGATACTACATGAAATAGTATCGAAATATTGGTAAAATGAATATATTTACGTATTATCAGACTACATGAAAAACGTGAAAAAAGTCACTACTTTACCATATATGAGGATTTTAACTTCAAATCATAGAGCGAGGTTTCGTATTATTTAGATCCAAGAAAAGACTATCTTACTCAGTATTTTAACGAGAAACAAATAGATAGTTGAAAATGAAGTATTTAAGGTTATTATCTAATCAATTATGTGTTTGCATCATTTTTATCGTATATATAATGAAAACCCATAAATTAAAAATTCACAAAAACGTGGAAAAACGGCAAAATATTGCCTAATTCGATTATATTTTGTTTAAATCTCACAGAGGAAAAGGGGATGATAAACGTCAAAATATTGTTAAATTCGATGATTTTTCGTACGAAACAAAATGCAAGAAAACTTGACTAAAATTCAATATTATGCGACATTCTGAGATTTGAAGGCCAAATCACATATCGTGATACTACATGAAATAGTATCGAAATATTGGTAAAAATGAATATATTTACGTATTATCAAACTACATGAAAAACGTCAAAAAAGTCACTATTTAACCATATTTAAGGATTTTAACTTCAAAAATAGAGCGAGGTTTCCGATTATTTAGATCCAAGAAAAGACATATGAAATGTTGTTTCCAATACAAATGATAAAACCAATGTGTTTTCATTAGAATTAACTAAAATATTCCTGATTTTCCGTTTATATTACCGACGGAAGATGTACACGAAAACATCTCTATTCCGGATGAAACGTCGATATATACAATAAAAACCGAACTTCTCCCCTTTTCAATATCTTACAATTAATCTTTCAATATTTCAATATTTTAACGAGAAACAAATAGATGATTGAAAATGAAGTATTTAAGGTTATTATCTAATAAATTATGTGTTTGCATCATTTTTATCGTATATATAATGAATATACCATAAACTGAAAATTCACAAAAACAAAGAAAAACGGCAAAATATTGCCTAATTCGATGATATTTTGTTTAAATCACACAGAGGAAAAGGGGATGGTAAACGTCAAAATATTGCTAAATTCGATGATTTTTAGTACGAAACAAAATGCAAGAAAACTTGCTTAAAATGCAATATTATGCGACATTCTGAGATTTGAAGGCCAAATCACATATCGTGATACTACATGAAATAGTATCGAAATATTGGTAAAAATGAATATATTTACGTATTATCAAACTACATGAAAAACGTGAAAAACGTCACTATTTTACCATATTTGAGGATTTTAACTTCAAATCATAGAGCGAGGTTTCGTATTATTTAGATCCTAGAAAAGACATATGACAATGTTGTTTCCAATACAAATGATAAAAAACAATGTGTTTTCATTAGAATTAACTAAAAAGTTGTTGATTTTCCGTTTATATTACCGATGGAAAATGTACACGTAAAACCGCTCTAATCCGGCTGAAACGTCGATATATGCAATAAAAACCGAACTTCTCCCCTTTTCAATATCTTACTCAGTATTTTAACGAGAAACAAATAGATAGTTGAAAATGAAGTATTTAAGGTTATTATCTAATCAATTATGTGTTTGCATAATTTTTATCGTATATATAATGAATTAATACAAATAGACTGAAAATTCACAAAAACGTGGAAAAACTGCAAAATATTGCCTAATTCGATGATATTTTGTTTAAATCATATGAAGGAAAAGGGGGATGATAAACGTCAAAATATTGCTAAATTCGATGATTTTTCGTACGAAACAAAATGCAAGAAAACTTGCTTAAAATTCAATATTATGCGACATTCTGAGATTTGAAGGCCAAATCACATATCGTGATACTACATGAAATAGTATCGAAATATTGGTAAAAATGAATATATTTACGTATTATCAAACTACATGAAAAACGTCAAAAAAGTCACTATTTAACCATATTTAAGGATTTTAACTTCAAAACATAGAGCGAGGTTTCGGATTATTTAGATCCAAGAAAAGACATGAAAATGTTGTTTCCAATACAAATGATAAAACCAATGTGTTTTCATTAGAATTAACTAAAATATTCCTGATTTTCCGTTTATATTACCGACGGAAGATGTACACGAAAACATCTCTATTCCGGATGAAACGTCGATATATACAATAAAAACAGAACATCTCCCCTTTTCAATATCTTACAATTAATCTTTCAATATTTCAATATTTTAACGAGAAACAAATAGATGATTAAAAATGAAGTATTTAAGGTTATTATCTAATAAATTATGTGTTTGCATCATTTTTATCGTATATATAATGAATTAATACCCATAGACTGAAAATTCACAAAAAAGAAGGAAAAACGGCAAAATATTGCCTAATTCGATTATATTTTGTTTAAATCACCCAGACGAAAAGGGGATGATAAACGTCAAAATATTGCTAAATTCGATGATTTTTCGTTGGAAACAAAATGCAAGAAAACTTGCTTAAAATGCAATATTATTCGACATTCTGAGATTTGAAGGCCAAATCACATATCGTGATACTACATGAAATAGTATCGAAATATTGGTAAAATGAATATATTTACGTATTATCAAACTACATGAAAAACGTGAAAAAAAGTCACTACTTTACCATATTTGAGGATTTTAACTTCAAATCATAGAGCGAGGTTTCGTATTATTTAGATCCAAGAAAAGACTATCTTACTCAGTATTTTAACGAGAAACAAATAGATAGTTGAAAATGAAGTATTTAAGGTTATTATCTAATCAATTATGTGTTTGTATCATTTTTATCGTATACATAATGAAAACCCATAAATTAAAAATTCACAAAAACGTGGAAAAACGGCAAAATATTGCCTAATTCGATTATATTTTGTTTAAATCTCACAGAGGAAAAGGGGATGATAAACGTCAAAATATTGTTAAATTCGATGATTTTTCGTACGAAACAAAATGCAAGAAAACTTGACTAAAATTCAATATTATGCGACATTCTGAGATTTGAAGGCCAAATCACATATCGTGATACTACATGAAATAGTATCGAAATATTGGTAAAAATGAATATATTTACGTATTATCAAACTACATGAAAAACGTCAAAAAAGTCACTATTTAACCATATTTAAGGATTTTAACTTCAAAACATAGAGCGAGGTTTCCGATTATTTAGATCCAAGAAAAGACATATGAAAATGTTGTTTCCAATACAAATGATAAAACCAATGTGTTTTCATTAGAATTAACTAAAATATTCCTGATTTTCCGTTTATATTACCGACGGAAGATGTACACGAAAACATCTCTATTCCGGATGAAACGTCGATATATACAATAAAAACCGAACTTCTCCCCTTTTCAATATCTTACAATTAATCTTTCAATATTTCAATATTTTAACGAGAAACAAATAGATGATTGAAAATGAAGTATTTAAGGTTATTATCTAATAAATTATGTGTTTGCATCATTTTTATCGTATATATAATGAATATACCATAAACTGAAAATTCACAAAAACAAAGAAAAACGGCAAAATATTGCCTAATTCGATGATATTTTGTTTAAATCACACAGAGGAAAAGGGGATGGTAAACGTCAAAATATTGCTAAATTCGATGATTTTTAGTACGAAACAAAATGCAAGAAAACTTGCTTAAAATGCAATATTATGCGACATTCTGAGATTTGAAGGCCAAATCACATATCGTGATACTACATGAAATAGTATCGAAATATTGGTAAAAATGAATATATTTACGTATTATCAAACTACATGAAAAACGTGAAAAACGTCACTATTTTACCATATTTGAGGATTTTAACTTCAAATCATAGAGCGAGGTTTCGTATTATTTAGATCCTAGAAAAGACATATGACAATGTTGTTTCCAATACAAATGATAAAAAACAATGTGTTTTCATTAGAATTAACTAAAAAGTTGTTGATTTTCCGTTTATATTACCGATGGAAGATGTACACGTAAAACCGCTCTAATCCGGCTGAAACGTCGATATATGCAATAAAAACCGAACTTCTCCCCTTTTCAATATCTTACTCAGTATTTTAACGAGAAACAAATAGATAGTTGAAAATGAAGTATTTAAGGTTATTATCTAATCAATTATGTGTTTGCATAATTTTTATCGTATATATAATGAATTAATACAAATAGACTGAAAATTCACAAAAACGTGGAAAAACTGCAAAATATTGCCTAATTCGATGATATTTTGTTTAAATCATATGAAGGAAAAGGGGGATGATAAACGTCAAAATATTGCTAAATTCGATGATTTTTCGTACGAAACAAAATGCAAGAAAACTTGCTTAAAATTCAATATTATGCGACATTCTGAGATTTGAAGGCCAAATCACATATCGTGATACTACATGAAATAGTATCGAAATATTGGTAAAAATGAATATATTTACGTATTATCAAACTACATGAAAAACGTCAAAAAAGTCACTATTTAACCATATTTAAGGATTTTAACTTCAAAACATAGAGCGAGGTTTCGGATTATTTAGATCCAAGAAAAGACATATGAAAATGTTGTTTCCAATACAAATGATAAAACCAATGTGTTTTCATTAGAATTAACTAAAATATTCCTGATTTTCCGTTTATATTACCGACGGAAGATGTACACGAAAACATCTCTATTCCGGATGAAACGTCGATATATACAATAAAAACAGAACATCTCCCCTTTTCAATATCTTACAATTAATCTTTCAATATTTCAATATTTTAACGAGAAACAAATAGATGATTAAAAATGAAGTATTTAAGGTTATTATCTAATAAATTATGTGTTTGCATCATTTTTATCGTATATATAATGAATTAATACCCATAGACTGAAAATTCACAAAAAAGAAGGAAAAACGGCAAAATATTGCCTAATTCGATTATATTTTGTTTAAATCACCCAGACGAAAAGGGGATGATAAACGTCAAAATATTGCTAAATTCGATGATTTTTCGTTGGAAACAAAATGCCAGAAAACTTGCTTAAAATGCAATATTATGCGACATTCTGAGATTTGAAGGCCAAATCACATATCGTGATACTACATGAAATAGTATCGAAATATTGGTAAAATGAATATATTTACGTATTATCAAACTACATGAAAAACGTGAAAAAAGTCACTACTTTACCATATTTGAGGATTTTAACTTCAAATCATAGAGCGAGGTTTCGTATTATTTAGATCCAAGAAAAGACTATCTTACTCAGTATTTTAACGAGAAACAAATAGATAGTTGAAAATGAAGTATTTAAGGTTATTATCTAATCAATTATGTGTTTGCATCATTTTTATCGTATATATAATGAAAACCCATAAATTAAAAATTCACAAAAACGTGGAAAAACGGCAAAATATTGCCTAATTCGATTATATTTTGTTTAAATCTCACAGAGGAAAACGGGATGATAAACGTCAAAATATTGTTAAATTCGATGATTTTTCGTACGAAACAAAATGCAAGAAAACTTGACTAAAATTCAATATTATGCGACATTCTGAGATTTGAAGGCCAAATCACATATCGTGATACTACATGAAATAGTATCGAAATATTGGTAAAAATGAATATATTTACGTATTATCAAACTACATGAAAAACGTCAAAAAAGTCACTATTTAACCATATTTAAGGATTTTAACTTCAAAACATAGAGCGAGGTTTCGGATTATTTAGATCCAAGAAAAGACATATGAAAATGTTGTTTCCAATACAAATGATAAAACCAATGTGTTTTCATTAGAATTAACTAAAATATTCCTGATTTTCCGTTTATATTACCGACGGAAGATGTACGCGAAAACATCTCTATTCCGGATGAAACGTCGATATATACAATAAAAACCGAACTTCTCCCCTTTTCAATATCTTACAATTAATCTTTCAATATTTCAATATTTTAACGAGAAACAAATAGATGATTGAAAATGAAGTATTTAAGGTTATTATCTAATAAATTATGTGTTTGCATCATTTTTATCGTATATATAATGAATATACCATAAACTGAAAATTCACAAAAACAAAGAAAAACGGCAAAATATTGCCTAATTCGATGATATTTTGTTTAAATCACACAGAGGAAAAGGGGATGGTAAACGTCAAAATATTGCTAAATTCGATGATTTTTAGTACGAAACAAAATGCAAGAAAACTTGCTTAAAATGCAATATTATGCGACATTCTGAGATTTGAAGGCCAAATCACATATCGTGATACTACATGAAATAGTATCGAAATATTGGTAAAAATGAATATATTTACGTATTATCAAACTACATGAAAAACGTGAAAAACGTCACTATTTTACCATATTTGAGGATTTTAACTTCAAATCATAGAGCGAGGTTTCGTATTATTTAGATCCTAGAAAAGACATATGACAATGTTGTTTCTAATACAAATGATAAAAAACAATGTGTTTTCATTAGAATTAACTAAAAAGTTGTTGATTTTCCGTTTATATTACCGATGGAAGATGTACACGTAAAACCGCTCTAATCCGGCTGAAACGTCGATATATGCAATAAAAACCGAACTTCTCCCCTTTTCAATATCTTACTCAGTATTTTAACGAGAAACAAATAGATAGTTGAAAATGAAGTATTTAAGGTTATTATCTAATCAATTATGTGTTTGCATAATTTTTATCGTATATATAATGAATTAATACAAATAGACTGAAAATTCACAAAAACGTGGAAAAACTGCAAAATATTGCCTAATTCGATGATATTTTGTTTAAATCATATGAAGGAAAAGGGGGATGATAAACGTCAAAATATTGCTAAATTCGATGATTTTTCGTACGAAACAAAATGCAAGAAAACTTGCTTAAAATTCAATATTATGCGACATTCTGAGATTTGAAGGCCAAATCACATATCGCGATACTACATGAAATAGTATCGAAATATTGGTAAAAATGAATATATTTACGTATTATCAAACTACATGAAAAACGTGAAAAACGTCACTATTTTACCATATTTGAGGATTTTAACTTCAAATCATAGAGCGAGGTTTCGTATTATTTAGATCCTAGAAAAGACATATGACAATGTTGTTTCCAATGCAAATGATAAAAAACAATGTGTTTTCATTAGAATTAACTAAAAAGTTGTTGATTTTCCGTTTATATTACCGATGGAAGATGTACACGTAAAACCGCTCTAATCCGGCTGAAACGTCGATATATGCAATAAAAACCGAACTTCTCCCCTTTTCAATATCTTACTCAGTATTTTAACGAGAAACAAATAGATAGTTGAAAATGAAGTATTTAAGGTTATTATCTAATCAATTATGTGTTTGCATAATTTTTATCGTATATATAATGAATTAATACAAATAGACTGAAAATTCACAAAAACGTGGAAAAACTGCAAAATATTGCCTAATTCGATGATATTTTGTTTAAATCATATGAAGGAAAAGGGGGATGATAAACGTCAAAATATTGCTAAATTCGATGATTTTTCGTACGAAACAAAATGCAAGAAAACTTGCTTAAAATTCAATATTATGCGACATTCTGAGATTTGAAGGCCAAATCACATATCGTGATACTACATGAAATAGTATCGAAATATTGGTAAAAATGAATATATTTACGTATTATCAAACTACATGAAAAACGTCAAAAAAGTCACTATTTAACCATATTTAAGGATTTTAACTTCAAAACATAGAGCGAGGTTTCGGATTATTTAGATCCAAGAAAAGACATATGAAAATGTTGTTTCCAATACAAATGATAAAACCAATGTGTTTTCATTAGAATTAACTAAAATATTCCTGATTTTCCGTTTATATTACCGACGGAAGATGTACACGAAAACATCTCTATTCCGGATGAAACGTCGATATATACAATAAAAACAGAACATCTCCCCTTTTCAATATCTTACAATTAATCTTTCAATATTTCAATATTTTAACGAGAAACAAATAGATGATTAAAAATGAAGTATTTAAGGTTATTATCTAATAAATTATGTGTTTGCATCATTTTTATCGTATATATAATGAATTAATACCCATAGACTGAAAATTCACAAAAAAGAAGGAAAAACGGCAAAATATTGCCTAATTCGATTATATTTTGTTTAAATCACCCACACGAAAAGGGGATGATAAACGTCAAAATATTGCTAAATTCGATGATTTTTCGTTGGAAACAAAATGCAAGAAAACTTGCTTAAAATGCAATATTATGCGACATTCTGAGATTTGAAGGCCAAATCACATATCGTGATACTACATGAAATAGTATCGAAATATTGGTAAAATGAATATATTTACGTATTATCAAACTACATGAAAAACGTGAAAAAAGTCACTACTTTACCATATTTGAGGATTTTAACTTCAAATCATAGAGCGAGGTTTCGTATTATTTAGATCCAAGAAAAGACTATCTTACTCAGTATTTTAACGAGAAACAAATAGATAGTTGAAAATGAAGTATTTAAGGTTATTATCTAATCAATTATGTGTTTGCATCATTTTTATCGTATATATAATGAAAACCCATAAATTAAAAATTCACAAAAACGTGGAAAAACGGCAAAATATTGCCTAATTCGATTATATTTTGTTTAAATCTCACAGAGGAAAAGGGGATGATAAACGTCAAAATATTGTTAAATTCGATGATTTTTCGTACGAAACAAAATGCAAGAAAACTTGACTAAAATTCAATATTATGCGACATTCTGAGATTTGAAGGCCAAATCACATATCGTGATACTACATGAAATAGTATCGAAATATTGGTAAAAATGAATATATTTACGTATTATCAAACTACATGAAAAACGTCAAAAAAGTCACTATTTAACCATATTTAAGGATTTTAACTTCAAAACATAGAGCGAGGTTTCGGATTATTTAGATCCAAGAAAAGACATATGAAAATGTTGTTTCCAATACAAATGATAAAACCAATGTGTTTTCATTAGAATTAACTAAAATATTCCTGATTTTCCGTTTATATTACCGACGGAAGATGTACACGAAAACATCTCTATTCCGGATGAAACGTCGATATATACAATAAAAACCGAACTTCTCCCCTTTTCAATATCTTACAATTAATCTTTCAATATTTCAATATTTTAACGAGAAACAAATAGATGATTGAAAATGAAGTATTTAAGGTTATTATCTAATAAATTATGTGTTTGCATCATTTTTATCGTATATATAATGAATATACCATAAACTGAAAATTCACAAAAACAAAGAAAAACGGCAAAATATTGCCTAATTCGATGATATTTTGTTTAAATCACACAGAGGAAAAGGGGATGGTAAACGTCAAAATATTGCTAAATTCGATGATTTTTAGTACGAAACAAAATGCAAGAAAACTTGCTTAAAATGCAATATTATGCGACATTCTGAGATTTGAAGGCCAAATCACATATCGTGATACTACATGAAATAGTATCGAAATATTGGTAAAAATGAATATATTTACGTATTATCAAACTACATGAAAAACGTGAAAAACGTCACTATTTTACCATATTTGAGGATTTTAACTTCAAATCATAGAGCGAGGTTTCGTATTATTTAGATCCTAGAAAAGACATATGACAATGTTGTTTCCAATACAAATGATAAAAAACAATGTGTTTTCATTAGAATTAACTAAAAAGTTGTTGATTTTCCGTTTATATTACCGATGGAAGATGTACACGTAAAACCGCTCTAATCCGGCTGAAACGTCGATATATGCAATAAAAACCGAACTTCTCCCCTTTTCAATATCTTACTGAGTATTTTAACGAGAAACAAATAGATAGTTGAAAATGAAGTATTTAAGGTTATTATCTAATCAATTATGTGTTTGCATAATTTTTATCGTATATATAATGAATTAATACAAATAGACTGAAAATTCACAAAAACGTGGAAAAACTGCAAAATATTGCCAAATTCGATGATATTTTGTTTAAATCATATGAAGGAAAAGGGGGATGATAAACGTCAAAATATTGCTAAATTCGATGATTTTTCGTACGAAACAAAATGCAAGAAAACTTGCTTAAAATTCAATATTATGCGACATTCTGAGATTTGAAGGCCAAATCACATATCGTGATACTACATGAAATAGTATCGAAATATTGGTAAAAATGAATATATTTACGTATTATCAAACTACATGAAAAACGTCAAAAAAGTCACTATTTAACCATATTTAAGGATTTTAACTTCAAAACATAGAGCGAGGTTTCGGATTATTTAGATCCAAGAAAAGACATATGAAAATGTTGTTTCCAATACAAATGATAAAACCAATGTGTTTTCATTAGAATTAACTAAAATATTCCTGATTTTCCGTTTATATTACCGACGGAAGATGTACACGAAAACATCTCTATTCCGGATGAAACGTCGATATATAAAATAAAAACAGAACATCTCCCCTTTTCAATATCTTACAATTAATCTTTCAATATTTCAATATTTTAACGAGAAACAAATAGATGATTAAAAATGAAGTATTTAAGGTTATTATCTAATAAATTATGTGTTTGCATCATTTTTATCGTATATATAATGAATTAATACCCATAGACTGAAAATTCACAAAAAAGAAGGAAAAACGGCAAAATATTGCCTAATTCGATTATATTTTGTTTAAATCACCCAGACGAAAAGGGGATGATAAACGTCAAAATATTGCTAAATTCGATGATTTTTCGTTGGAAACAAAATGCAAGAAAACTTGCTTAAAATGCAATATTATGCGACATTCTGAGATTTGAAGGCCAAATCACATATCGTGATACTACATGAAATAGTATCGAAATATTGGTAAAATGAATATATTTACGTATTATCAAACTACATGAAAAACGTGAAAAAAGTCACTACTTTACCATATTTGAGGATTTTAACTTCAAATCATAGAGCGAGGTTTCGTATTATTTAGATCCAAGAAAAGACTATCTTACTCAGTATTTTAACGAGAAACAAATAGATAGTTGAAAATGAAGTATTTAAGGTTATTATCTAATCAATTATGTGTTTGCATCATTTTTATCGTATATATAATGAAAACCCATAAATTAAAAATTCACAAAAACGTGGAAAAACGGCAAAATATTGCCTAATTCGATTATATTTTGTTTAAATCTCACAGAGGAAAAGGGGATGATAAACGTCAAAATATTGTTAAATCGATGATTTTTCGTACGAAACAAAATGCAAGAAAACTTGACTAAAATTCAATATTATGCGACATTCTGAGATTTGAAGGCCAAATCACATATCGTGATACTACATGAAATAGTATCGAAATATTGGTAAAAATGAATATATTTACGTATTATCAAACTACATGAAAAACGTCAAAAAAGTCATTATTTAACCATATTTAAGGATTTTAACTTCAAAACATAGAGCGAGGTTTCCGATTATTTAGATCCAAGAAAAGACATATGAAAATGTTGTTTCCAATACAAATGATAAAACCAATGTGTTTTCATTAGAATTAACTAAAATATTCCTGATTTTCCGTTTATATTACCGACGGAAGATGTACACGAAAACATCTCTATTCCGGATGAAACGTCGATATATACAATAAAAACCGAACTTCTCCCCTTTTCAATATCTTACAATTAATCTTTCAATATTTCAATATTTTAACGAGAAACAAATAGATGATTGAAAATGAAGTATTTAAGGTTATTATCTAATAAATTATGTGTTTGCATCATTTTTATCGTATATATAATGAATATACCATAAACTGAAAATTCACAAAAACAAAGAAAAACGGCAAAATATTGCCTAATTCGATGATATTTTGTTTAAATCACACAGAGGAAAAGGGGATGGTAAACGTCAAAATATTGCTAAATTCGATGATTTTTAGTACGAAACAAAATGCAAGAAAACTTGCTTAAAATGCAATATTATGCGACATTCTGAGATTTGAAGGCCAAATCACATATCGTGATACTACATGAAATAGTATCGAAATATTAGTAAAAATGAATATATTTACGTATTATCAAACTACATGAAAAACGTGAAAAACGTCACTATTTTACCATATTTGAGGATTTTAACTTCAAATCATAGAGCGAGGTTTCGTATTATTTAGATCCTAGAAAAGACATATGACAATGTTGTTTCCAATACAAATGATAAAAAACAATGTGTTTTCATTAGAATTAACTAAAAAGTTGTTGATTTTCCGTTTATATTACCGATGGAAGATGTACACGTAAAACCGCTCTAATCCGGCTGAAACGTCGATATATGCAATAAAAACCGAACTTCTCCCCTTTTCAATATCTTACTCAGTATTTTAACGAGAAACAAATTGATAGTTGAAAATGAAGTATTTAAGGTTATTATCTAATCAATTATGTGTTTGCATAATTTTTATCGTATATATAATGAATTAATACAAATAGACTGAAAATTCACAAAAACGTGGAAAAACTGCAAAATATTGCCTAATTCGATGATATTTTGTTTAAATCATATGAAGGAAAAGGGGGATGATAAACGTCAAAATATTGCTAAATTCGATGATTTTTCGTACGAAACAAAATGCAAGAAAACTTGCTTAAAATTCAATATTATGCGACATTCTGAGATTTGAAGGCCAAATCACATATCGTGATACTACATGAAATAGTATCGAAATATTGGTAAAAATGAATATATTTACGTATTATCAAACTACATGAAAAACGTCAAAAAAGTCACTATTTAACCATATTTAAGGATTTTAACTTCAAAACATAGAGCGAGGTTTCGGATTATTTAGATCCAAGAAAAGACATGAAAATGTTGTTTCCAATACAAATGATAAAACCAATGTGTTTTCATTAGAATTAACTAAAATATTCCTGATTTTCCGTTTATATTACCGACGGAAGATGTACACGAAAACATCTCTATTCCGGATGAAACGTCGATATATACAATAAAAACAGAACATCTCCCCTTTTCAATATCTTACAATTAATCTTTCAATATTTCAATATTTTAACGAGAAACAAATAGATGATTAAAAATGAAGTATTTAAGGTTATTATCTAATAAATTATGTGTTTGCATCATTTTTATCGTATATATAATGAATTAATACCCATAGACTGAAAATTCACAAAAAAGAAGGAAAAACGGCAAAATATTGCCTAATTCGATTATATTTTGTTTAAATCACCCAGACGAAAAGGGGATGATAAACGTCAAAATATTGCTAAATTCGATGATTTTTCGTTGGAAACAAAATGCAAGAAAACTTGCTTAAAATGCAATATTATTCGACATTCTGAGATTTGAAGGCCAAATCACATATCGTGATACTACATGAAATAGTATCGAAATATTGGTAAAATGAATATATTTACGTATTATCAAACTACATGAAAAACGTGAAAAAAGTCACTACTTTACCATATTTGAGGATTTTAACTTCAAATCATAGAGCGAGGTTTCGTATTATTTAGATCCAAGAAAAGACTATCTTACTCAGTATTTTAACGAGAAACAAATAGATAGTTGAAAATGAAGTATTTAAGGTTATTATCTAATCAATTATGTGTTTGCATCATTTTTATCGTATATATAATGAAAACCCATAAATTAAAAATTCACAAAAACGTGGAAAAACGGCAAAATATTGCCTAATTCGATTATATTTTGTTTAAATCTCACAGAGGAAAAGGGGATGATAAACGTCAAAATATTGTTAAATTCGATGATTTTTCGTACGAAACAAAATGCAAGAAAACTTGACTAAAATTCAATATTATGCGACATTCTGAGATTTGAAGGCCAAATCACATATCGTGATACTACATGAAATAGTATCGAAATATTGGTAAAAATGAATATATTTACGTATTATCAAACTACATGAAAAACGTCAAAAAAGTCACTATTTAACCATATTTAAGGATTTTAACTTCAAAACATAGAGCGAGGTTTCGGATTATTTAGATCCAAGAAAAGACATATGAAAATGTTGTTTCCAATACAAATGATAAAACCAATGTGTTTTCATTAGAATTAACTAAAATATTCCTGATTTTCCGTTTATATTACCGACGGAAGATGTACACGAAAACATCTCTATTCCGGATGAAACGTCGATATATACAATAAAAACAGAACATCTCCCCTTTTCAATATCTTACAATTAATCTTTCAATATTTCAATATTTTAACGAGAAACAAATAGATGATTAAAAATGAAGTATTTAAGGTTATTATCTAATAAATTATGTGTTTGCATCATTTTTATCGTATATATAATGAATTAATACCCATAGACTGAAAATTCACAAAAAAGAAGGAAAAACGGCAAAATATTGCCTAATTCGATTATATTTTGTTTAAATCACCCAGACGAAAAGGGGATGATAAACGTCAAAATATTGCTAAATTCGATGATTTTTCGTTGGAAACAAAATGCAAGAAAACTTGCTTAAAATGCAATATTATGCGACATTCTGAGATTTGAAGGCCAAATCACATATCGTGATACTACATGAAATAGTATCGAAATATTGGTAAAATGAATATATTTACGTATTATCAAACTACATGAAAAACGTGAAAAAAGTCACTACTTTACCATATTTGAGGATTTTAACTTCAAATCATAGAGCGAGGTTTCGTATTATTTAGATCCAAGAAAAGACTATCTTACTCAGTATTTTAACGAGAAACAAATAGATAGTTGAAAATGAAGTATTTAAGGTTATTATCTAATCAATTATGTGTTTGCATCATTTTTATCGTATATATAATGAAAACCCATAAATTAAAAATTCACAAAAACGTGGAAAAACGGCAAAATATTGCCTAATTCGATTATATTTTGTTTAAATCTCACAGAGGAAAAGGGGATGATAAACGTCAAAATATTGTTAAATTCGATGATTTTTCGTACGAAACAAAATGCAAGAAAACTTGACTAAAATTCAATATTATGCGACATTCTGAGATTTGAAGGCCAAATCACATATCGTGATACTACATGAAATAGTATCGAAATATTGGTAAAAATGAATATATTTACGTATTATCAAACTACATGAAAAACGTCAAAAAAGTCACTATTTAACCATATTTAAGGATTTTAACTTCAAAACATAGAGCGAGGTTTCGGATTATTTAGATCCAAGAAAAGACATATGAAAATGTTGTTTCCAATACAAATGATAAAACCAATGTGTTTTCATTAGAATTAACTAAAATATTCCTGATTTTCCGTTTATATTACCGACGGAAGATGTACGCGAAAACATCTCTATTCCGGATGAAACGTCGATATATACAATAAAAACCGAACTTCTCCCCTTTTCAATATCTTACAATTAATCTTTCAATATTTCAATATTTTAACGAGAAACAAATAGATGATTGAAAATGAAGTATTTAAGGTTATTATCTAATAAATTATGTGTTTGCATCATTTTTATCGTATATATAATGAATATACCATAAACTGAAAATTCACAAAAACAAAGAAAAACGGCAAAATATTGCCTAATTCGATGATATTTTGTTTAAATCACACAGAGGAAAAGGGGATGGTAAACGTCAAAATATTGCTAAATTCGATGATTTTTAGTACGAAACAAAATGCAAGAAAACTTGCTTAAAATGCAATATTATGCGACATTCTGAGATTTGAAGGCCAAATCACATATCGTGATACTACATGAAATAGTATCGAAATATTGGTAAAAATGAATATATTTACGTATTATCAAACTACATGAAAAACGTGAAAAACGTCACTATTTTACCATATTTGAGGATTTTAACTTCAAATCATAGAGCGAGGTTTCGTATTATTTAGATCCTAGAAAAGACATATGACAATGTTGTTTCCAATACAAATGATAAAAAACAATGTGTTTTCATTAGAATTAACTAAAAAGTTGTTGATTTTCCGTTTATATTACCGATGGAAGATGTACACGTAAAACCGCTCTAATCCGGCTGAAACGTCGATATATGCAATAAAAACCGAACTTCTCCCCTTTTCAATATCTTACTCAGTATTTTAACGAGAAACAAATAGATAGTTGAAAATGAAGTATTTAAGGTTATTATCTAATCAATTATGTGTTTGCATAATTTTTATCGTATATATAATGAATTAATACAAATAGACTGAAAATTCACAAAAACGTGGAAAAACTGCAAAATATTGCCTAATTCGATGATATTTTGTTTAAATCATATGAAGGAAAAGGGGGATGATAAACGTCAAAATATTGCAAAATTCGATGATTTTTCGTACGAAACAAAATGCAAGAAAACTTGCTTAAAATTCAATATTATGCGACATTCTGAGATTTGAAGGCCAAATCACATATCGTGATACTACATGAAATAGTATCGAAATATTGGTAAAAATGAATATATTTACGTATTATCAAACTACATGAAAAACGTCAAAAAATTCACTATTTAACCATATTTAAGGATTTTAACTTCAAAACATAGAGCGAGGTTTCGGATTATTTAGATCCAAGAAAAGACATATGAAAATGTTGTTTCCAATACAAATGATAAAACCAATGTGTTTTCATTAGAATTAACTAAAATATTCCTGATTTTCCGTTTATATTACCGACGGAAGATGTACACGAAAACATCTCTATTCCGGAAGAAACGTCGATATATACAATAAAAACAGAACATCTCCCCTTTTCAATATCTTACAATTAATCTTTCAATATTTCAATATTTTAACGAGAAACAAATAGATGATTAAAAATGAAGTATTTAAGGTTATTATCTAATAAATTATGTGTTTGCATCATTTTTATCGTATATATAATGAATTAATACCCATAGACTGAAAATTCACAAAAAAGAAGGAAAAACGGCAAAATATTGCCTAATTCGATTATATTTTGTTTAAATCACCCAGACGAAAAGGGGATGATAAACGTCAAAATATTGCTAAATTCGATGATTTTTCGTTGGAAACAAAATGCAAGAAAACTTGCTTAAAATGCAATATTATGCGACATTCTGAGATTTGAAGGCCAAATCACATATCGTGATACTACATGAAATAGTATCGAAATATTGGTAAAATGAATATATTTACGTATTATCAAACTACATGAAAAACGTGAAAAAAGTCACTACTTTACCATATTTGAGGATTTTAACTTCAAATCATAGAGCGAGGTTTCGTATTATTTAGATCCAAGAAAAGACTATCTTACTCAGTATTTTAACGAGAAACAAATAGATAGTTGAAAATGAAGTATTTAAGGTTATTATCTAATCAATTATGTGTTTGCATCATTTTTATCGTATATATAATGAAAACCCATAAATTAAAAATTCACAAAAACGTGGAAAAACGGCAAAATATTGCCTAATTCGATTATATTTTGTTTAAATCTCACAGAGGAAAAGGGGATGATAAACGTCAAAATATTGTTAAATTCGATGATTTTTCGTACGAAACAAAATGCAAGAAAACTTGACTAAAATTCAATATTATGCGACATTCTGAGATTTGAAGGCCAAATCACATATCGTGATACTACATGAAATAGTATCGAAATATTGGTAAAAATGAATATATTTACGTATTATCAAACTACATGAAAAACGTCAAAAAAGTCACTATTTAACCATATTTAAGGATTTTAACTTCAAAACATAGAGCGAGGTTTCGGATTATTTAGATCCAAGAAAAGACATATGAAAATGTTGTTTCCAATACAAATGATAAAACCAATGTGTTTTCATTAGAATTAACTAAAATATTCCTGATTTTCCGTTTATATTACCGACGGAAGATGTACGCGAAAACATCTCTATTCCGGATGAAACGTCGATATATACAATAAAAACCGAACTTCTCCCCTTTTCAATATCTTACAATTAATCTTTCAATATTTCAATATTTTAACGAGAAACAAATAGATGATTGAAAATGAAGTATTTAAGGTTATTATCTAATAAATTATGTGTTTGCATCATTTTTATCGTATATATAATGAATATACCATAAACTGAAAATTCACAAAAACAAAGAAAAACGGCAAAATATTGCCTAATTCGATGATATTTTGTTTAAATCACACAGAGGAAAAGGGGATGGTAAACGTCAAAATATTGCTAAATTCGATGATTTTTAGTACGAAACAAAATGCAAGAAAACTTGCTTAAAATGCAATATTATGCGACATTCTGAGATTTGAAGGCCAAATCACATATCGTGATACTACATGAAATAGTATCGAAATATTGGTAAAAATGAATATATTTACGTATTATCAAACTACATGAAAAACGTGAAAAACGTCACTATTTTACCATATTTGAGGATTTTAACTTCAAATCATAGAGCGAGGTTTCGTATTATTTAGATCCTAGAAAAGACATATGACAATGTTGTTTCCAATACAAATGATAAAAAACAATGTGTTTTCATTAGAATTAACTAAAAAGTTGTTGATTTTCCGTTTATATTACCGATGGAAGATGTACACGTAAAACCGCTCTAATCCGGCTGAAACGTCGATATATGCAATAAAAACCGAACTTCTCCCCTTTTCAATATCTTACTCAGTATTTTAACGAGAAACAAATAGATAGTTGAAAATGAAGTATTTAAGGTTATTATCTAATCAATTATGTGTTTGCATAATTTTTATCGTATATATAATGAATTAATACAAATAGACTGAAAATTCACAAAAACGTGGAAAAACTGCAAAATATTGCCTAATTCGATGATATTTTGTTTAAATCATATGAAGGAAAAGGGGGATGATAAACGTCAAAATATTGCAAAATTCGATGATTTTTCGTACGAAACAAAATGCAAGAAAACTTGCTTAAAATTCAATATTATGCGACATTCTGAGATTTGAAGGCCAAATCACATATCGTGATACTACATGAAATAGTATCGAAATATTGGTAAAAATGAATATATTTACGTATTATCAAACTACATGAAAAACGTCAAAAAATTCACTATTTAACCATATTTAAGGATTTTAACTTCAAAACATAGAGCGAGGTTTCGGATTATTTAGATCCAAGAAAAGACATATGAAAATGTTGTTTCCAATACAAATGATAAAACCAATGTGTTTTCATTAGAATTAACTAAAATATTCCTGATTTTCCGTTTATATTACCGACGGAAGATGTACACGAAAACATCTCTATTCCGGAAGAAACGTCGATATATACAATAAAAACAGAACATCTCCCCTTTTCAATATCTTACAATTAATCTTTCAATATTTCAATATTTTAACGAGAAACAAATAGATGATTAAAAATGAAGTATTTAAGGTTATTATCTAATAAATTATGTGTTTGCATCATTTTTATCGTATATATAATGAATTAATACCCATAGACTGAAAATTCACAAAAAAAGAAGAAAAACGGCAAAATATTGCCTAATTCGATTATATTTTGTTTAAATCACCCAGACGAAAAGGGGATGATAAACGTCAAAATATTGCTAAATTCGATGATTTTTCGTTGGAAACAAAATGCAAGAAAACTTGCTTAAAATGCAATATTATGCGACATTCTGAGATTTGAAGGCCAAATCACATATCGTGATACTACATGAAATAGTATCGAAATATTGGTAAAATTAATATATTTACGTATTATCAAACTACATGAAAAACGTGAAAAAAGTCACTACTTTACCATATTTGAGGATTTTAACTTCAAATCATAGAGCGAGGTTTCGTATTATTTAGATCCAAGAAAAGACTATCTTACTCAGTATTTTAACGAGAAACAAATAGATAGTTGAAAATGAAGTATTTAAGGTTATTATCTAATCAATTATGTGTTTGCATCATTTTTATCGTATATATAATGAAAACCCATAAATTAAAAATTCACAAAAACGTGGAAAAACGGCAAAATATTGCCTAATTCGATTATATTTTGTTTAAATCTCACAGAGGAAAAGGGGATGATAAACGTCAAAATATTGTTAAATTCGATGATTTTTCGTACGAAACAAAATGCAAGAAAACTTGACTAAAATTCAATATTATGCGACATTCTGAGATTTGAAGGCCAAATCACATATCGTGATACTACATGAAATAGTATCGAAATATTGGTAAAAATGAATATATTTACGTATTATCAAACTACATGAAAAACGTCAAAAAAGTCACTATTTAACCATATTTAAGGATTTTAACTTCAAAACATAGAGCGAGGTTTCGGATTATTTAGATCCAAGAAAAGACATATGAAAATGTTGTTTCCAATACAAATGATAAAACCAATGTGTTTTCATTAGAATTAACTAAAATATTCCTGATTTTCCGTTTATATTACCAACGGAAGATGTACGCGAAAACATCTCTATTCCGGATGAAACGTCGATATATACAATAAAAACCGAACTTCTCCCCTTTTCAATATCTTACAATTAATCTTTCAATATTTCAATATTTTAACGAGAAACAAATAGATGATTGAAAATGAAGTATTTAAGGTTATTATCTAATAAATTATGTGTTTGCATCATTTTTATCGTATATATAATGAATATACCATAAACTGAAAATTCACAAAAACAAAGAAAAACGGCAAAATATTGCCTAATTCGATGATATTTTGTTTAAATCACACAGAGGAAAAGGGGATGGTAAACGTCAAAATATTGCTAAATTCGATGATTTTTAGTACGAAACAAAATGCAAGAAAACTTGCTTAAAATGCAATATTATGCGACATTCTGAGATTTGAAGGCCAAATCACATATCGTGATACTACATGAAATAGTATCGAAATATTGGTAAAAATGAATATATTTACGTATTATCAAACTACATGAAAAACGTGAAAAACGTCACTATTTTACCATATTTGAGGATTTTAACTTCAAATCATAGAGCGAGGTTTCGTATTATTTAGATCCTAGAAAAGACATATGACAATGTTGTTTCCAATACAAATGATAAAAAACAATGTGTTTTCATTAGAATTAACTAAAAAGTTGTTGATTTTCCGTTTATATTACCGATGGAAGATGTACACGTAAAACCGCTCTAATCCGGCTGAAACGTCGATATATGCAATAAAAACCGAACTTCTCCCCTTTTCAATATCTTACTCAGTATTTTAACGAGAAACAAATAGATAGTTGAAAATGAAGTATTTAAGGTTATTATCTAATCAATTATGTGTTTGCATAATTTTTATCGTATATATAATGAATTAATACAAATAGACTGAAAATTCACAAAAACGTGGAAAAACTGCAAAATATTGCCTAATTCGATGATATTTTGTTTAAATCATATGAAGGAAAAGGGGGATGATAAACGTCAAAATATTGCAAAATTCGATGATTTTTCGTACTAAACAAAATGCAAGAAAACTTGCTTAAAATTCAATATTATGCGACATTCTGAGATTTGAAGGCCAAATCACATATCGTGATACTACATGAAATAGTATCGAAATATTGGTAAAAATGAATATATTTACGTATTATCAAACTACATGAAAAACGTCAAAAAAGTCACTATTTAACCATATTTAAGGATTTTAACTTCAAAACATAGAGCGAGGTTTCGGATTATTTAGATCCAAGAAAAGACATATGAAAATGTTGTTTCCAATACAAATGATAAAACCAATGTGTTTTCATTAGAATTAACTAAAATATTCCTGATTTTCCGTTTATATTACCGACGGAAGATGTACACGAAAACATCTCTATTCCGGAAGAAACGTCGATATATACAATAAAAACAGAACATCTCCCCTTTTCAATATCTTACAATTAATCTTTCAATATTTCAATATTTTAACGAGAAACAAATAGATGATTAAAAATGAAGTATTTAAGGTTATTATCTAATAAATTATGTGTTTGCATCATTTTTATCGTATATATAATGAATTAATACCCATAGACTGAAAATTCACAAAAAAGAAGGAAAAACGGCAAAATATTGCCTAATTCGATTATATTTTGTTTAAATCACCCAGACGAAAAGGGGATGATAAACGTCAAAATATTGCTAAATTCGATGATTTTTCGTTGGAAACAAAATGCAAGAAAACTTGCTTAAAATGCAATATTATGCGACATTCTGAGATTTGAAGGCCAAATCACATATCGTGATACTACATGAAATAGTATCGAAATATTGGTAAAATGAATATATTTACGTATTATCAAACTACATGAAAAACGTGAAAAAAGTCACTACTTTACCATATTTGAGGATTTTAACTTCAAATCATAGAGCGAGGTTTCGTATTATTTAGATCCAAGAAAAGACTATCTTACTCAGTATTTTAACGAGAAACAAATAGATAGTTGAAAATGAAGTATTTAAGGTTATTATCTAATCAATTATGTGTTTGCATCATTTTTATCGTATATATAATGAAAACCCATAAATTAAAAATTCACAAAAACGTGGAAAAACGGCAAAATATTGCCTAATTCGATTATATTTTGTTTAAATCTCACAGAGGAAAAGGGGATGATAAACGTCAAAATATTGTTAAATTCGATGATTTTTCGTACGAAACAAAATGCAAGAAAACTTGACTAAAATTCAATATTATGCGACATTCTGAGATTTGAAGGCCAAATCACATATCGTGATACTACATGAAATAGTATCGAAATATTGGTAAAAATGAATATATTTACGTATTATCAAACTACATGAAAAACGTCAAAAAAGTCACTATTTAACCATATTTAAGGATTTTAACTTCAAAACATAAAGCGAGGTTTCGGATTATTTAGATCCAAGAAAAGACATATGAAAATGTTGTTTCCAATACAAATGATAAAACCAATGTGTTTTCATTAGAATTAACTAAAATATTCCTGATTTTCCGTTTATATTACCGACGGAAGATGTACGCGAAAACATCTCTATTCCGGATGAAACGTCGATATATACAATAAAAACCGAACTTCTCCCCTTTTCAATATCTTACAATTAATCTTTCAATATTTCAATATTTTAACGAGAAACAAATAGATGATTGAAAATGAAGTATTTAAGGTTAAGGTTAATCTAATAAATTATGTGTTTGCATCATTTTTATCGTATATATAATGAATATACCATAAACTGAAAATTCACAAAAACAAAGAAAAACGGCAAAATATTGCCTAATTCGATGATATTTTGTTTAAATCACACAGAGGAAAAGGGGATGGTAAACGTCAAAATATTGCTAAATTCGATGATTTTTAGTACGAAACAAAATGCAAGAAAACTTGCTTAAAATGCAATATTATGCGACATTCTGAGATTTGAAGGCCAAATCACATATCGTGATACTACATGAAATAGTATCGAAATATTGGTAAAAATGAATATATTTACGTATTATCAAACTACATGAAAAACGTGAAAAACGTCACTATTTTACCATATTTGAGGATTTTAACTTCAAATCATAGAGCGAGGTTTCGTATTATTTAGATCCTAGAAAAGACATATGACAATGTTGTTTCCAATACAAATGATAAAAAACAATGTGTTTTCATTAGAATTAACTAAAAAGTTGTTGATTTTCCGTTTATATTACCGATGGAAGATGTACACGTAAAACCGCTCTAATCCGGCTGAAACGTCGATATATGCAATAAAAACCGAACTTCTCCCCTTTTCAATATCTTACTCAGTATTTTAACGAGAAACAAATAGATAGTTGAAAATGAAGTATTTAAGGTTATTATCTAATCAATTATGTGTTTGCATAATTTTTATCGTATATATAATGAATTAATACAAATAGACTGAAAATTCACAAAAACGTGGAAAAACTGCAAAATATTGCCTAATTCGATGATATTTTGTTTAAATCATATGAAGGAAAAGGGGGATGATAAACGTCAAAATATTGCTAAATTCGATGATTTTTCGTACGAAACAAAATGCAAGAAAACTTGCTTAAAATTCAATATTATGCGACATTCTGAGATTTGAAGGCCAAATCACATATCGTGATACTACATGAAATAGTATCGAAATATTGGTAAAAATGAATATATTTACGTATTATCAAACTACATGAAAAACGTCAAAAAAGTCACTATTTAACCATATTTAAGGATTTTAACTTCAAAACATAGAGCGAGGTTTCGGATTATTTAGATCCAAGAAAAGACATATGAAAATGTTGTTTCCAATACAAATGATAAAACCAATGTGTTTTCATTAGAATTAACTAAAATATTCCTGATTTTCCGTTTATATTACCGACGGAAGATGTACACGAAAACATCTCTATTCCGGAAGAAACGTCGATATATACAATAAAAACAGAACATCTCCCCTTTTCAATATCTTACAATTAATCTTTCAATATTTCAATATTTTAACGAGAAACAAATAGATGATTAAAAATGAAGTATTTAAGGTTATTATCTAATAAATTATGTGTTTGCATCATTTTTATCATATATATAATGAATTAATACCCATAGACTGAAAATTCACAAAAAAGAAGGAAAAACGGCAAAATATTGCCTAATTCGATTATATTTTGTTTAAATCACCCAGACGAAAAGGGGATGATAAACGTCAAAATATTGCTAAATTCGATGATTTTTCGTTGGAAACAAAATGCAAGAAAACTTGCTTAAAATGCAATATTATGCGACATTCTGAGATTTGAAGGCCAAATCACATATCGTGATACTACATGAAATAGTATCGAAATATTGGTAAAATGAATATATTTACGTATTATCAAACTACATGAAAAACGTGAAAAAAGTCACTACTTTACCATATTTGAGGATTTTAACTTCAAATCATAGAGCGAGGTTTCGTATTATTTAGATCCAAGAAAAGACTATCTTACTCAGTATTTTAACGAGAAACAAATAGATAGTTGAAAATGAAGTATTTAAGGTTATTATCTAATCAATTATGTGTTTGCATCATTTTTATCGTATATATAATGAAAACCCATAAATTAAAAATTCACAAAAACGTGGAAAAACGGCAAAATATTGCCTAATTCGATTATATTTTGTTTAAATCTCACAGAGGAAAAGGGGATGATAAACGTCAAAATATTGTTAAATTCGATGATTTTTCGTACGAAACAAAATGCAAGAAAACTTGACTAAAATTCAATATTATGCGACATTCTGAGATTTGAAGGCCAAATCACATATCGTGATACTACATGAAATAGTATCGAAATATTGGTAAAAATGAATATATTTACGTATTATCAAACTACATGAAAAACGTCAAAAAAGTCACTATTTAACCATATTTAAGGATTTTAACTTCAAAACATAGAGCGAGGTTTCGGATTATTTAGATCCAAGAAAAGACATATGAAAATGTTGTTTCCAATACAAATGATAAAACCAATGTGTTTTCATTAGAATTAACTAAAATATTCCTGATTTTCCGTTTATATTACCGACGGAAGATGTACGCGAAAACATCTCTATTCCGGATGAAACGTCGATATATACAATAAAAACCGAACTTCTCCCCTTTTCAATATCTTACAATTAATCTTTCAATATTTCAATATTTTAACGAGAAACAAATAGATGATTGAAAATGAAGTATTTAAGGTTATTATCTAATAAATTATGTGTTTGCATCATTTTTATCGTATATATAATGAATATACCATAAACTGAAAATTCACAAAAACAAAGAAAAACGGCAAAATATTGCCTAATTCGATGATATTTTGTTTAAATCACACAGAGGAAAAGGGGATGGTAAACGTCAAAATATTGCTAAATTCGATGATTTTTAGTACGAAACAAAATGCAAGAAAACTTGCTTAAAATGCAATATTATGCGACATTCTGAGATTTGAAGGCCAAATCACATATCGTGATACTACATGAAATAGTATCGAAATATTGGTAAAAATGAATATATTTACGTATTATCAAACTACATGAAAAACGTGAAAAAACGTCACTATTTTACCATATTTGAGGATTTTAACTTCAAATCATAGAGCGAGGTTTCGTATTATTTAGATCCTAGAAAAGACATATGACAATGTTGTTTCCAATACAAATGATAAAAAACAATGTGTTTTCATTAGAATTAACTAAAAAGTTGTTGATTTTCCGTTTATATTACCGATGGAAGATGTACACGTAAAACCGCTCTAATCCGGCTGAAACGTCGATATATGCAATAAAAACCGAACTTCTCCCCTTTTCAATATCTTACTCAGTATTTTAACGAGAAACAAATAGATAGTTGAAAATGAAGTATTTAAGGTTATTATCTAATCAATTATGTGTTTGCATAATTTTTATCGTATATATAATGAATTAATACAAATAGACTGAAAATTCACAAAAACGTGGAAAAACTGCAAAATATTGCCTAATTCGATGATATTTTGTTTAAATCATATGAAGGAAAAGGGGGATGATAAACGTCAAAATATTGCTAAATTCGATGATTTTTCGTACGAAACAAAATGCAAGAAAACTTGCTTAAAATTCAATATTATGCGACATTCTGAGATTTGAAGGCCAAATCACATATCGTGATACTACATGAAATAGTATCGAAATATTGGTAAAAATGAATATATTTACGTATTATCAAACTACATGAAAAACGTCAAAAAAGTCACTATTTAACCATATTTAAGGATTTTAACTTCAAAACATAGAGCGAGGTTTCGGATTATTTAGATCCAAGAAAAGACATATGAAAATGTTGTTTCCAATACAAATGATAAAACCAATGTGTTTTCATTAGAATTAACTAAAATATTCCTGATTTTCCGTTTATATTACCGACGGAAGATGTACACGAAAACATCTCTATTCCGGATGAAACGTCGATATATACAATAAAAACAGAACATCTCCCCTTTTCAATATCTTACAATTAATCTTTCAATATTTCAATATTTTAACGAGAAACAAATAGATGATTAAAAATGAAGTATTTAAGGTTATTATCTAATAAATTATGTGTTTGCATCATTTTTATCGTATATATAATGAATTAATACCCATAGACTGAAAATTCACAAAAAAGAAGGAAAAACGGCAAAATATTGCCTAATTCGATTATATTTTGTTTAAATCACCCAGACGAAAAGGGTGTCAAAATATTGCTAAATTCGATGATTTTTCGTTGGAAACAAAATGCAAGAAAACTTGCTTAAAATGCAATATTATGCGACATTCTGAGATTTGAAGGCCAAATCACATATCGTGATACTACATGAAATAGTATCGAAATATTGGTAAAATGAATATATTTACGTATTATCAAACTACATGAAAAACGTGAAAAAAGTCACTACTTTACCATATTTGAGGATTTTAACTTCAAATCATAGAGCGAGGTTTCGTATTATTTAGATCCAAGAAAAGACTATCTTACTCAGTATTTTAACGAGAAACAAATAGATAGTTGAAAATGAAGTATTTAAGGTTATTATCTAATCAATTATGTGTTTGCATCATTTTTATCGTATATATAATGAAAACCCATAAATTAAAAATTCACAAAAACGTGGAAAAACGGCAAAATATTGCCTAATTCGATTATATTTTGTTTAAATCTCACAGAGGAAAAGGGGATGATAAACGTCAAAATATTGTTAAATTCGATGATTTTTCGTACGAAACAAAATGCAAGAAAACTTGACTAAAATTCAATATTATGCGACATTCTGAGATTTGAAGGCCAAATCACATATCGTGATACTACATGAAATAGTATCGAAATATTGGTAAAAATGAATATTTTACGTATTATCAAACTACATGAAAAACGTCAAAAAAGTCACTATTTAACCATATTTAAGGATTTTAACTTCAAAACATAGAGCGAGGTTTCGGATTATTTAGATCCAAGAAAAGACATATGAAAATGTTGTTTCCAATACAAATGATAAAACCAATGTGTTTTCATTAGAATTAACTAAAATATTCCTGATTTTCCGTTTATATTACCGACGGAAGATGTACACGAAAACATCTCTATTCCGGATGAAACGTCGATATATACAATAAAAACAGAACATCTCCCCTTTTCAATATCTTACAATTAATCTTTCAATATTTCAATATTTTAACGAGAAACAAATAGATGATTAAAAATGAAGTATTTAAGGTTATTATCTAATAAATTATGTGTTTGCATCATTTTTATCGTATATATAATGAATTAATACCCATAGACTGAAAATTCACAAAAAAGAAGGAAAAACGGCAAAATATTGCCTAATTCGATTATATTTTGTTTAAATCACCCAGACGAAAAGGGTGTCAAAATATTGCTAAATTCGATGATTTTTCGTTGGAAACAAAATGCAAGAAAACTTGCTTAAAATGCAATATTATGCGACATTCTGAGATTTGAAGGCCAAATCACATATCGTGATACTACATGAAATAGTATCGAAATATTGGTAAAATGAATATATTTACGTATTATCAAACTACATGAAAAACGTGAAAAAAGTCACTACTTTACCATATTTGAGGATTTTAACTTCAAATCATAGAGCGAGGTTTCGTATTATTTAGATCCAAGAAAAGACTATCTTACTCAGTATTTTAACGAGAAACAAATAGATAGTTGAAAATGAAGTATTTAAGGTTATTATCTAATCAATTATGTGTTTGCATCATTTTTATCGTATATATAATGAAAACCCATAAATTAAAAATTCACAAAAACGTGGAAAAACGGCAAAATATTGCCTAATTCGATTATATTTTGTTTAAATCTCACAGAGGAAAAGGGGATGATAAACGTCAAAATATTGTTAAATTCGATGATTTTTCGTACGAAACAAAATGCAAGAAAACTTGACTAAAATTCAATATTATGCGACATTCTGAGATTTGAAGGCCAAATCACATATCGTGATACTACATGAAATAGTATCGAAATATTGGTAAAAATGAATATATTTACGTATTATCAAACTACATGAAAAACGTCAAAAAAGTCACTATTTAACCATATTTAAGGATTTTAACTTCAAAACATAGAGCGAGGTTTCGGATTATTTAGATCCAAGAAAAGACATATGAAAATGTTGTTTCCAATACAAATGATAAAACCAATGTGTTTTCATTAGAATTAACTAAAATATTCCTGATTTTCCGTTTATATTACCGACGGAAGATGTACGCGAAAACATCTCTATTCCGGATGAAACGTCGATATATACAATAAAAACCGAACTTCTCCCCTTTTCAATATCTTACAATTAATCTTTCAATATTTCAATATTTTAACGAGAAACAAATAGATGATTGAAAATGAAGTATTTAAGGTTATTATCTAATAAATTATGTGTTTGCATCATTTTTATCGTATATATAATGAATATACCATAAACTGAAAATTCACAAAAACAAAGAAAAACGGCAAAATATTGCCTAATTCGATGATATTTTGTTTAAATCACACAGAGGAAAAGGGGATGGTAAACGTCAAAATATTGCTAAATTCGATGATTTTTAGTACGAAACAAAATGCAAGAAAACTTGCTTAAAATGCAATATTATGCGACATTCTGAGATTTGAAGGCCAAATCACATATCGTGATACTACATGAAATAGTATCGAAATATTGGTAAAAATGAATATATTTACGTATTATCAAACTACATGAAAAACGTGAAAAAAACGTCACTATTTTACCATATTTGAGGATTTTAACTTCAAATCATAGAGCGAGGTTTCGTATTATTTAGATCCTAGAAAAGACATATGACAATGTTGTTTCCAATACAAATGATAAAAAACAATGTGTTTTCATTAGAATTAACTAAAAAGTTGTTGATTTTCCGTTTATATTACCGATGGAAGATGTACACGTAAAACCGCTCTAATCCGGCTGAAACGTCGATATATGCAATAAAAACCGAACTTCTCCCCTTTTCAATATCTTACTCAGTATTTTAACGAGAAACAAATAGATAGTTGAAAATGAAGTATTTAAGGTTATTATCTAATCAATTATGTGTTTGCATAATTTTTATCGTATATATAATGAATTAATACAAATAGACTGAAAATTCACAAAAACGTGGAAAAACTGCAAAATATTGCCTAATTCGATGATATTTTGTTTAAATCATATGAAGGAAAAGGGGGATGATAAACGTCAAAATATTGCTAAATTCGATGATTTTTCGTACGAAACAAAATGCAAGAAAACTTGCTTAAAATTCAATATTATGCGACATTCTGAGATTTGAAGGCCAAATCACATATCGTGATACTACATGAAATAGTATCGAAATATTGGTAAAATGAATATATTTACGTATTATCAAACTACATGAAAAACGTCAAAAAAGTCACTATTTAACCATATTTAAGGATTTTAACTTCAAACATAGAGCGAGGTTTCGGATTATTTAGATCCAAGAAAAAGACATATGAAAATGTTGTTTCCAATACAAATGATAAAACCAATGTGTTTTCATTAGAATTAACTAAAATATTCCTGATTTTCCGTTTATATTACCGACGGAAGATGTACACGAAAACATCTCTATTCCGGATGAAACGTCGATATATACAATAAAAACAGAACATCTCCCCTTTCAATATCTTACAATTAATCTTTCAATATTTCAATATTTTAACGAGAAACAAATAGATGATTAAAAATGAAGTATTTAAGGTTATTATCTAATAAATTATGTGTTTGCATCATTTTTATCGTATATATAATGAATTAATACCATAGACTGAAAATTCACAAAAAGAAGGAAAAACGGCAAAATATTGCCTAATTCGATTATATTTTGTTTTAAATCACCCAGACGAAAAGGGTGTCAAAATATATGCTAAATTCGATGATTTTTCGTTGGAAACAAAATGCAAGAAAACTTGCTTAAAATGCAATATTATGCGACATTCTGAGATTTGAAGGCCAAATCACATATCGTGATACTACATGAAATAGTATCGAAATATTGGTAAAATGAATATATTTACGTATTATCAAACTACATGAAAAAACGTGAAAAAAGTCACTACTTTACCATATTTGAGGATTTTAACTTCAAATCATAGAGCGAGGTTTCGTATTATTTAGATCCAAGAAAAGACTATCTTACTCAGTATTTTAACGAGAAACAATAGATAGTTGAAAATGAAGTATTAAGGTTATTATCTAATCAATTATGTGTTTGCATCATTTTTATCGTATATATAATGAAAACCCATAAATTAAAAATTCACAAAAACGTGGAAAAACGGCAAATATGGCCTAATTCGATTATATTTTGTTTAAATCTCACAGAGGAAAAGGGGATGATAAACGTCAAAGATATTGTTAATTCGATGATTTTTCGTACGAAACAAAATGCAAGAAAACTTGACTAAAATTCAATATTATGCGACATTCTGAGATTTGAAGGCCAAATCACATATCGTGATACTACATGAAATAGTATCGAAATATTGGTAAAAATGAATATTTTACGTATTATCAAACTACATGAAAAACGTCAAAAAAAGTCACTATTTAACCATATTTAAGGATTTTAACTTCAAAACATAGAGCGAGGTTTCGGATTATTTAGATCCAAGAAAAGACATATGAAAATGTTGTTTCCAATACAAATGATAAAACCAATGTGTTTTCATTAGAATTAACTAAAATATTCCTGATTTTCCGTTTATATTACCGACGGAAGATGTACGCGAAAACATCTCTATTCCGGATGAAACGTCGATATATACAATAAAAACCGAACTTCTCCCCTTTTCAATATCTTACAATTAATCTTTCAATATTTCAATATTTTAACGAGAAACAAATAGATGATTGAAAATGAAGTATTTAAGGTTATTATCTAATAAATTATGTGTTTGCATCATTTTTATCGTATATATAATGAATATACCATAAACTGAAAATTCACAAAACAAAGAAAAACGGCAAAATATTGCCTAATTCGATGATATTTTGTTTAAATCACACAGAGGAAAAGGGGATGGTAAACGTCAAAATATTGCTAAATTCGATGATTTTTAGTACGAAACAAAATGCAAGAAAACTTGCTTAAAATGCAATATTATGCGACATTCTGAGATTTGAAGGCCAAATCACATATCGTGATACTACATGAAATAGTATCGAAATATTGGTAAAAATGAATATATTTACGTATTATCAAACTACATGAAAAACGTGAAAAACGTCACTATTTTACCATATTTGAGGATTTTAACTTCAAATCATAGAGCGAGGTTTCGTATTATTTAGATCCTAGAAAAGACATATGACAATGTTGTTTCCAATACAAATGATAAAAAACAATGTGTTTTCATTAGAATTAACTAAAAAGTTGTTGATTTTCCGTTTATATTACCGATGGAAGATGTACACGTAAAACCGCTCTAATCCGGCTGAAACGTCGATATATGCAATAAAAACCGAACTTCTCCCCTTTTCAATATCTTACTCAGTATTTTAACGAGAAACAAATAGATAGTTGAAAATGAAGTATTTAAGGTTATTATCTAATCAATTATGTGTTTGCATAATTTTTATCGTATATATAATGAATTAATACAAATAGACTGAAAATTCACAAAAACGTGGAAAAACTGCAAAATATTGCCTAATTCGATGATATTTTGTTTAAATCATATGAAGGAAAGGGGGATGATAAACGTCAAAATATTGCTAAATTCGATGATTTTTCGTACGAAACAAAATGCAAGAAAACTTGCTTAAAATTCAATATTATGCGACATTCTGAGATTTGAAGGCCAAATCACATATCGTGATACTACATGAAATAGTATCGAAATATTGGTAAAAATGAATATATTTACGTATTATCAAACATACATGAAAAACGTCAAAAAATCACTATTTAACCATATTTAAGGATTTTAACTTCAAAACATAGAGCGAGGTTTCGGATTATTTAGATCCAAGAAAAGACATATGAAAATGTTGTTTCCAATACAAATGATAAAACCAATGTGTTTTCATTAGAATTAACTAAAATATTCCTGATTTTCCGTTTATATTACCGACGGAAGATGTACACGAAAACATCTCTATTCCGGAAGAAACGTCGATATATACAATAAAAACAGAACATCTCCCCTTTTCAATATCTTACAATTAATCTTTCAATATTTCAATATTTTAACGAGAAACAATAGATGATTAAAAATGAAGTATTTAAGGTTATTATCTAATAAATTATGTGTTTGCATCATTTTTATCGTATATATAATGAATTAATACCCATAGACTGAAAATTCACAAAAAAGAAGGAAAAACGGCAAATATTGCCTAATTCGATTATATTTTGTTTAAATCACCCAGACGAAAAGGGGATGATAAACGTCAAAATATTGCTAAATTCGATGATTTTTCGTTGGAAACAAAATGCAAGAAAACTTGCTTAAAATGCAATATTATGCGACATTCTGAGATTTGAAGGCCAAATCACATATCGTGATACTACATGAAATAGTATCGAAATATTGGTAAAATGAATATATTTACGTATTATCAAACTACATGAAAAACGTGAAAAAAGTCACTACTTTACCATATTTGAGGATTTTAACTTCAAATCATAGAGCGAGGTTTCGTATTATTTAGATCCAAGAAAAGACTATCTTACTCAGTATTTTAACGAGAAACAAATAGATAGTTGAAAATGAAGTATTTAAGGTTATTATCTAATCAATTATGTGTTTGCATCATTTTTATCGTATATATAATGAAAACCCATAAATTAAAAATTCACAAAAACGTGGAAAAACGGCAAAATATTGCCTAATTCGATTATATTTTGTTTAAATCTCACAGAGGAAAAGGGGATGATAAACGTCAAAATATTGTTAAATTCGATGATTTTTCGTACGAAACAAAATGCAAGAAAACTTGACTAAAATTCAATATTATGCGACATTCTGAGATTTGAAGGCCAAATCACATATCGTGATACTACATGAAATAGTATCGAAATATTGGTAAAAATGAATATATTTACGTATTATCAAACTACATGAAAAACGTCAAAAAAGTCACTATTTAACCATATTTAAGGATTTTAACTTCAAAACATAGAGCGAGGTTTCGGATTATTTAGATCCAAGAAAAGACATATGAAAATGTTGTTCCAATACAAATGATAAAACCAATGTGTTTTCATTAGAATTAACTAAAATATTCCTGATTTTCCGTTTATATTACCGACGGAAGATGTACGCGAAAACATCTCTATTCCGGATGAAACGTCGATATATACAATAAAAACCGAACTTCTCCCCTTTTCAATATCTTACAATTAATCTTTCAATATTTCAATATTTTCGAGAAACAAATAGATGATTGAAAATGAAGTATTTAAGGTTATTATCTAATAAATTATGTGTTTGCATCATTTTTATCGTATATATAATGAATATACCATAAACTGAAAATTCACAAAAACAAAGAAAAACGGCAAAATATTGCCTAATTCGATGATATTTTGTTTAAATCACACAGAGGAAAAGGGGATGGTAAACGTCAAAATATTGCTAAATTCGATGATTTTTAGTACGAAACAAAATGCAAGAAAACTTGCTTAAAATGCAATATTATGCGACATTCTGAGATTTGAAGGCCAAATCACATATCGTGATACTACATGAAATAGTATCGAAATATTGGTAAAAATGAATATATTTACGTATTATCAAACTACATGAAAAACGTGAAAAACGTCACTATTTTACCATATTTGAGGATTTTAACTTCAAATCATAGAGCGAGGTTTTCGT